>NC_089597.1:12407783-12580260 GCF_019320115.1 Miscanthus floridulus
CTGTGTTGTGATCCTCTTCTTGATGCAATGTCTCAGCGGAGGTCTTTCCACTAGGGATCAAGTTCCTTTTTAATGTTGAAAGGATGCATAACAGGTGGAAGTGCACTAGCTATGGCAAATGATATTTTCACCAAAGCACTAGTCATCCATGATGAAAATCCCAATTTGCCTGAAACATGTTTCCTCTTTTTGTGCCAAAAAGGCAATGCAAATCCTCTAGAAATTCTACAAATTCCAAAAATATTCAAACGGCTTGATCTTGTATTAATACTTCTGGCTCTGGTTCCACTGGCTGTTACACCCAATATTCATACTGTCTATGGGACCCTAGATACCATGAGACACTTATAATTCGTTCTATTATTCAGTCTGTTTGTTTGTTTTCCTTTCTATTCTTAATTAACATGCATCTGCTTGACTTATTTAATAGGTGTTGACTGTTAACTTGATAGATCAGATCATGTATTTTCCTTTTGACCCAGCTAAGGCCTATACACTTCTGTGCTAGGCAGATTCACAGTGCCGGTCCTGAGGATTTCGTGACCTGGAGCCAGACTAAACACTCGGGCCCTATGATATCAAAATACTAAAAACATAAAACGGTACACATTAAATTGTCTTAAAATTACCTTCTAACGTTTGTTGCAAAGTCGCTAACGATGACATCAATATTGATCTTATCTAAAAATTCCTTCCCCAAACTATTTAACCTCTCTTAAAACAGAGAAATATTGTAGATCTCCAACGATTTTTAACAATTTTAATTTTAAAAAGGTTCTTTCAGTCGACGCTATAGCCAACTTGAATAATAATAATACTAGTAACTACTAGTTCGACATTTACACGATCAGTCTTCACATCACATACTAATAATAATACTATAACGTGATGGATAGACGGATTTTGTATTCAGAAATTAATTTAGAAAAATTGTAGCGGCGTCGCTACTCATGCCATCAATTCTGTGTGAACTGATCAGATTCTAATTTGCATGAATTCTATCTCTGTGCGGACATGTGGCCTAGTTTAGTTTTCAGTAGTTTTATTTTTGGGCCAGCTACTAATTATCTATATAACAGTACATACTTGAGGGGCCCTTTGGCTTTAGGGGCCTGGAGCGGCCGCCCCTCTTGCCCCCCCTCAGGGCCGGCCCTGCAGATTCATATGTTCTATACACTTCTTAAGGAATACTTGCTAGCAGATTCATATGTTCTATACACTTCTGTGCTCGTGGGGCTCCTGATGTGCAAGTTGGTACTGTTATTTACTCACTCTAACTTCATCTGTTAAATTGTATGCTTAATATTACAGTGCATTTACAAGGGACCATATTTGTATCTGTAGATGGAAACAAAATATATGCGTAACTTGATAGATCAGCTCAGTAGTTTGTTTGAGTTTCATTTCGAACCTTAGTATTCCTAACTTGATAGATCAGCTCAGTAGTTTGTTTGATTTCATTTCGAACCTTAGTACTTATGCTGTTCCAAATTCTAAGTCGTTTTTGGCTTTTGTAGATACATAGCTTTTGTTATGCACCTAGATACTATGCTATGTCTAGATACATAGCAAAAACTATGTTCCTAGAAAAGCCAAAACGCCTTATAATTTAGAACAAAGGGAGTATTCATTATTCAATACATGAATCAGCAAAGCACTTTCAAAGATTGTGAAGCCTTTTTTTGTGGCAACCTGTGCAAATCTTCTTTTTCTGCCTAATCCTTATTTATACTGGCAAAGAGAAATTGGGCAATGCTTATAGTTCCTTTCTTTTTCCAGTGTGAAAGGTAGCCTTCACAGTATTAAAAACTCGGAGTTAAGCTATTTTCTTGAATTTAGCTCAATGTGTTCTAAGCTGTGCATAAATGAGAAACATTTTGAAAAGACGAATGACATTTTTGAACTAACACCCAATGTAAAATAATTCTTTGAAAAAAGCGTTTGAACATAACAGTACATTGTTCATTACCTAGTATATGAATGGTAATTGCATATTTTGCATTATAAGGGAAAACAAAGTACATGGAAAGTGGATGCAACTTAAGGCAAATGTGGACCACATTTCAAAAACAAAAGGAATTTGAACTATAGGATCTTTTCTAAGGCTCAACCAAGTGGCACAGCTAAGCTAAGAGATGACTCAGTTGCATAACGCTAGCTGTAGGGTTGTTTTATAACTACGAGTGAACAGAATCACTGAGAGTTGAAATAACTCACGTGTCTCAACAGTATGATGTTAATACCAGGCATAGTTTCAGAAATTGAATATGCTGATGATACATTCATCAAGAAAAATTTCAGATGACCTGTAGCCTCGTATAACATACTAAAGCCCCATCTAATATCTTGATTATTGTTTGTTCTTACTACTTCAATCCTATGACTTCACACACATAATCAGTTCTGTCTACTTAAAAGGTTATGCCTCTCTTACAAAGATGAAAAAGATTGAATGGAACAACAGGTTAGATTAGCACTGCAATTTATCCAGCAGGTTATCTATAAGTTTCTGATGATACTTGGTCTAATCCTTTTCTGTTCCAGAGGAATGTCCACTGTCCATGCAATATTCATTACAATGATGTCAGTATACCTAGTCATCTTATCAGGTTTGTTCTCTGATCAGCTGGATGGTCCAGTCCAGTAACATTTCAGAGTTCACACGTCTCCAATTTAGCATTGGGGGTATGCTATTTGTTGTCACTGTTCTTGCAGGCAGGTTTTCTGTTGACATATACTCCATCTGGTCACCAAAACTTATCGTTTAGGACAAGACTTGGTCAAACCTTAAAAACTACAAACATTAATAACTATTACATTATTTAGTTTGGAAGCATGTGTAAGTTATATGTGTCGATTTGTTTTCAAAATACTCGCAAAATCTCTTATGTTTGAAAGATTTTAAGAAATATATAATCTAGAAGAAATTACTGTTCAAAGATATGCATTGAAGACCATGCAAAGTCAAATGTGTCAAGTATTTGTGACCAGAGGGAGTATATTTTATGTTCCCTGGCCTCATATGTCTCAGTTCTCCTTTTTACCAGGTCTCTGTTGGGTACTTCATTGCAGAACTTGCGATGATATTTTGGTTCTACCCTTCTCTTGGTGGTATGGAGTATGTAAGTAAACATGCTACATCATAGCCTATCCGCCCCCTCTCCTCTCTCGTTTTAACCTAGACATATTGCTCTCATTTGCCCCCTATAAACTTCATTATCTGCTTGCAACATTTACTCCTGGTGTCCTTTGTCAGGTTTTCCACCACATTCTGTGCCTTGTTTGTGTTGTATATGCGATGCTTTCTGGGGAAGGACAGTTATAAGCATACATGTTTCTCATCTCTGAGACTACCACCCCAGGAACAACCAACCTACGATGGTAAGTGAATAAATTAGCAGGTCACACAAAATGTTGGTTGGATGTTGTCATCTTTGAATCCATCTAAGCTGCTGTTCTACCTCTGTCTACCTCTGTTTCATCAAGGTTCCTTGATGTTGCTGGAAAGAAAAATTCCAAAGCATACATTGTCAATGGAGTTGCAATGTTTGTTACTTGGCTGGTAAGTGCTAAAACACTTCACTTGCCATTTTCATTACAATGACAGTAGATCTCATCCCTAGCAATCAAGGGTAACAGCTTTAACTGGATGCAAATTTTATTGGCCTAATCAGTATGGTGCCTTTTTGTTATGGCTGGACATTGGATCTCAAATCTCATTGTATGGTGCCTTTTTGTTATGCAAATTTGCCCTTTCCCATTAATTAACCATGATGGACAAAGAAGCTAAGAAAGGCAATGAAGTTTTAACAACAACAATAACAAATCCTTTTATTTCCAAGCAAATTTGGGATAGGCATTAGGCAATAAAGTCAATAGCAGGGGTTTCCTTTTCTTCATTTAATTTACATCTTTATTCTTGAGATCGTTCTTTGAGTCTATTCATCATTCAGAATTGGTTAGGATATATTACAAACTGATATAAGGTTCGACACCAATAAGCTCAAGTATGTAAACGATGTCTAAGCTGGAAATCAAAACTTGAAACCAGGAATATACAGAATTCGTAAGTAGTCCACAGAAGTAGAGAGTAGCAATTCAAAACCACACATTTGTAGTTATCAAAAGTAGTTTTTCTAAAAAGATCAAGAGCTAGTAAAAGTGATGTGTTAGGCAATGATAAAACAACCAGTCATGCTATGTGTTGTTACTGAATAAGGTGATTCTGAAGAAACTTGGACTCCACAAGATGATTGAAAAGTAATATGCTAAGCTCATTTTCTAAGGCTTCTGTGCATCTAACACAGTTATCTTAGACGAATAAGATTTAATTTTGTTTAGAAATTTAGTTTTAGATATTTGCATTTGTAAAGGAGTACAGTCTGGTATTATACCAATAGCAACTTTCTTTGGTCTCTCAAACTTCAAATCATAAACAACTATTTATATTTCATTGAACTGGTTTTATCTGTCACCTGATTACCTGATGTGTTATTGTTCTGCAGGACGTATGGTTTTATACTCTGAAGGACCTGTCGCCAAATAGCATTGTTCTAGTAAGCGTTGATAAAATTCTTCAAGAAGGAATATGTGTCACTGGCACTCAAAGCATATTCCCAATGTGTCTTATCCATATGAGAATGAATGCCGGTGCTTCCTTGAATTATTCTTCTTCTTTAGAAGTTTCTTTCTTGTAGCCTTCAATATAAACACTATTTTTATGCCCTTGCCATTTTCCATTTTCAATCAATTTGAAGCATTGTCCGTGCTAATAAATTAGTCCTTCAGATGCAAAGATTTTGATACCAATCTATATTATTTATTTGTGTGCTCGTTTTTATTTTCAACCAGTCCATATGTATCTTATTGCGATTTTATTAAAAAGCTATAGACTCAGCTCTGTATCTAGGCCTTTTGGGCTTATTCACTAATGAATTAGCATGTAGTTAATGCTTAGTATACAGTAGCGCAACGAAACGAAACAAGTTCATCCACTGGACTACAGCATATGTGCTGTACCATGGACAGGCATGCCAGTTTTTCTAGTAGAAACGAAGAGGTAGATACCGGAAGTGACGTGGCACAGAATCCGCAGCGCAAAAAACTTAGCTTGCAATGCGACCACCACAAGCAGGCTAATTTAATACGTGCAGAAACAGAGGATCATGCAATTCTTGCCTCGTTAATCTTACCCGTACCAACGCTACGACTTCATTTTCAGGGATGCAAATGAAAACAGAGTCCTTTCATGCAATTCTTTCAAGCAATGGATCAAGCAGAGTCCTTTCAGTCCTAACTGCAAAAACTTAGCTCTGCAATGCGACCACCACAAGCAGGCTAATTTAATACATGCAGAAACAAAGGATCATGCAATTCTGCCTCGTTAATCTTACTAGTATAGTACTCGTGCTAACGCTACGACTTCATTTTCAGAGATGCATATGAAAACAACCAAATAACGATTTTTTTTTTCTATAGTTCAAGTTTCACGCAATTGTATATGACCATATATATAATTCGAGAACACTTATACATAACAAGGAGAGAGTACAATTAGGACGTCGCCGCGTCCTTCTCTGTCTCGCCTCCCCGAGGGCGTGAGTGTCTTGCACGCCCCAGACTCCCAACCGCCACCGCCGCTCGGTCCATTGACGGTGCAGGTTAGAGAGGAGTTAGAGAGGAGCATCACTGGTCAGGAGAGAATCAATAATCCATCAGTTCAGGTTAGCAAATGAAGTATACAGGCATATGTCAGACAGGCGCATGTATATTAAAAGTAATAAATAGTTCATCGACTATAAATGATTGGTTAAGGTCATTGATACCACTAAAGGTATACCGAAGGTAAGCTTTATGTGATCAAACAATTTGAGTGAAAGGGGCTAGAAACAACATATTGAAGAAAATACAGAGAAAGCACACATCTTTCATTTTCGGGCTCTTCAGAACACTATTCATGAACCCTCCACTAACCACCATCAACCTACTTTTGAAAACCGCAATTTTGCTTTAGGTAGGAACACCAAAAGAAAGTGATGGAGCAATCAATTAATTTTGAGATAGTGACAAAAACTTTGCAGGGTGCTTATCAACTTGTACATGTACACATGTACTTGTTAGTTGCTCCCCCCAAGGAATGAAAACAATGAATGGTTCAGGAGCAGTTTAGGCCGTGCAGTGCAAGCATGCATCATGCCCGTCTCTAAAATATTGGCATCGTAATATATGCCCAACAATAACACAAATCCACGCAATCTGCTTCTCTGTCTGACAAGCAAGGTACGTGCTGCTGTGCAGTGTGCACTACGGCCGGGAACGGCATGGCAAGTGACAGGGACGTGCTCTCAAGCGCCGGCATTCTGCTTCTCTGTCGCCGTGCTTGCCTCGCGCTGCGGATACGATCGACAAGCGGATACCATACGTACGTACATGTGGCCTCTCGCTGTACTTCGCCGTTGTGACGACACCTCACTGCATCTCACCACACGCCGGAGGATTTGGCTTTCGCTGTCCCAGAGCCTTATTGATGCTTCTCATCTCTCTCTCGCTCACAGTCACAGGTGGGTGAAGAGCAAAGAATCCCAGGGTCACTTTGTTCCTTCTCAGGAATCACGTTGCTCTAAAATCAAAGAATCCCAGGGTCACTTTGTTCCTTATGCGTCACATCGGAGCAGCATCATACATGCATGATGACCACACATACCAGAACCAGTTCCTGAGTCATCTGAACCTCTTCTTCAAAAGCAGCTAGCTATCATGTCAACTGACGAAAGGTCGCTAGCTTAGAATTCACCGCACGACACTCTTTTCCAGTGTCGTTCTAGCTTGTTATATGGAGGCTCTCATGGAAGTGATCAAATGAAGAATCCTTTCAGAGGGAGTGGCAGGGCAGTGCATCCGGTATCCACTGCAACCTGGTGCATACCGCCACTCCCTGGCTGACACCTGTGCATACATGGAGAGTCCTCCGCTCCGCCCCGCTCGGCTCGTGGTCCATCGACGTCGGAGTCGCACGGCGCTTCACAAGTGAACGTAGGATCTGCAGACTGCACACGTGTCCTCCATCCTGCAGCAGTATGCACCGGCTCTCGGTAAATACTGTATCCACTGGATTTTTTTCCCAACCTGGCAGGTGCATGCTGCCTGTTCTTGGAGCCGCATCGCATGGGCCCAACCAAATGCTATATATGCTGGACAAGTGGACATCGTAGCTGCTACCTGCTAGCAAGTAGCAACTAGCATGCTACTGCTGTACTGCATATTCACATAACTCATCTTTATAGGTCATAATCGATTTTTTTTTCTTGAAAGAATATATGTAGTTCATTCATGGTCCTGGGTAATGTCACGATCTCAAGCATTGTTTGTTGTACAAGATTTTAATCGTTTTAATTTAATGTGTCCCCTCGGGAGCGTGAGCTTCCCTTCTCTAGTGAAGTACCTTTCTTGGTTCATCCGACCCTCCCAGTGCACCTGCTAGATGTAGCCCCTGAACATCCGACCGATTTATAGAATCAATCAAGGAATTTATTTTGTTGTAAGGGTATTAATTAGTATCAGGCTTACGTAACCCTAGTATTTTGTATTCGTCTATATATATCTAAATTGGAAATGTGATTTGTGAGATACTCCCTAAATTTTGAAATGGTTAATTGTATTTCATACAGGAAAAGGTCAAATTTACAATTATTCAAACTACATACAAGTTAAGTTTATGATATAAAACTCACGTCAATAGATTTGTATTCAAGTACCTCCGCATGAAGCATGATGATATTGATTCTTTAGCAAATAATAACATTTTATTAGAGAAATCAGTGGTCAAATCTATTATGTATGACCTTTTGCTTATCAAAATATGCTTACCATCTGGGGACAGAGGGAGTATGGTTTAAGGGTTGCTAGTCAGGAAATATATGCCATCCCTGTTCGCTTCGCTGAAAAGCTATGACTAAAAGTACTGTTCACTGATTTATTGTGAGAGAAAAACATTGTTCATTCGCTGAAAAAGTACGGTGCCTCCACTCGCCAAAACAAGGCACATTTGGCGCCCACCATCTGGCCAGTGCAAAGCAACGGAGAATGGACCATATCTAGGCTGGCCAAACTTTGTTTTTTTTTTCCGAACAGAGGGAGATCCCCCATTTCCATTAAAGAAGTAACGGAAATACATCATCCAGATAGCGTTTCAGGAGAAGCAAGCTACAAAACAGAAAGAAAGACTACGGTAGCTACCCAGTACTAGGAGCAACTAACCATGCATTATCCGTTTATCAACCAAAACAACCTGATCGGGGCTGGCCAAACTTTGTTACTTATTAGTCCATTCATCCATAAAAGAATTCAATTATAGGTTTTGGATTAAGTCAAACTTTCTTAAGTTTGATCAAGTTTATATAAAATAATTATGCTTCCAAAAGGTTTATCATGAAAATATATTTCAAAATGAATCTAACGATACTTATTGCCGTCATAAACGTTAGTATTTTTTATATAATTTTGGTCAAAATTAAAATTATTTGACCCTTGGCAAAATAAAAACTACATTCTTTCTGAGACGGAGGCAGTAGCTTCCAATCAAACCCTAGTCACTTTTTCAAGGCAAGTCAATTTTCTTGACCTACTAAAGCCACAAAACATACATTGGCATAACCAAATTTTGGCAAAACACAACTTTTATTTTTTTAATTTTGAAAGGAATTTTAAATTACATTACTTAACCAGGTCAGCTAAATCGCTTGACACTAAGTGCATAATATAATCTGGCACTCTGGCCATTGCTACAGGTCCTGTTTTTCAGCACTACTTCAACAGTACTTTTCAGCGAAGGAACAATATTTTTCTCTCACAACAAATCAGCATAAGCAGCAGCAGCCAAATTTCAGCGTAACGAACACTCAACTTATCACTCATACTTCCTATAGAGGCTAGCTCATGAGCTACTGATTACATTCACACGGCACATACCTAGCTTGGAAATTCACAAAATTTTCCGCTATGATCTCCTTCAATTCATGCACCAAGCCACCCACTAAAGATCGCCTACTGCTCGTCGGATTCCAGGTAAACATTGTTCGTGCCTAGAAGCGCTGCCGCCTTCACGCCTTCCATGCAGGCAACTAGCTTCATACACAGTATATCTTGGCACATGCTGACATGCACCAACAACAACAAGGCAAAGTAACTTTGGCAATTGGCATGCACAAATTTTGGCAGGACTAGTGGGTCATAAACCAAACAGGGCCCTACTACCGAGTTGGGTTTGTTGGCCTATTTGGCAATTGGCACCTAGGGTTTACGGGGGAATCATACACATATATCGATCGGTCTATCTAAGGCAGCCGCAGCCGTAGCCTCGCCATCCACGTCTAGAAGAAGAGCTGACCGCTGGCAGGAGGTTAGGAGGACGATGGAGAACGGGGGTGAGATGATGCGGGGGTTCGCCTCGGAGTTGGTCATGTGTTCCACGTACTCCGGTTTTGTGATGAGGAAGGAGCGTACAACCATTCCCGATCCTGACGAGGAGGTGGTGACGGAAGCCGAGAAGATGCGGGACTTGATGCAGGCGATCCTGCTACACGGGCCTTCCAGGAGAAGGAGTCGGTTGAGGCGACGAAGAAGCAGTGGCAGGTTCTGCGGAGGAGGATGATGATTATGATGGAGACCAAGAGGTGCCCGGCTTGCTCCCGTTCGCTGTTAGAGATGTGCCCGACTTGCTCCCGTTCACTGTCAGAGAAGCCCGGGCCCGATGAGGAGGACAAGGCGGCCGGATCGAAGGAGAAGAAGAAGAGCTCGAGGGAGGAGGGCAACGAGTTGATGGCTGTCCTTCTGCCGCAGGGCGGGAAGGAGAGGAAGAAGATTGCGACGGAGGATGAGGCGATGGTGGTGAACGCCAGATCGGTGAAGAAGTCGAAGCAATCGAGGGAGGAGGGCAAGAGATCTAGCAGCAGATTGAAGAAGAAGAAGGCGAGGAGCGAGGATAAGGAGGGCAGTGGATCAAAGAAGAAGGCTAAGAGATCGAGTGAGGCATTTTTTATTTTCACAATAGCTTTCCTTTGGGTACTCTTTCTACAACTATATTAATATTAGTCTCGAAATACAACTACATTAATATTAGTCTCGAAATGCTTTTAGCGGAAATAGCTAGTGTAGAATTTATCTGATATAGAACACTCATCTATAAAATAGTTTGAACTATTTACTAGAAGGGCATGCAGCCCTTTTTCCAATTGCAAATCGATGACCTATGTATAAAAAAGATTTTTTTTTGGATTTGAAGAAGAATAAAAGGAATTCTATTAATTTTTATTTTCCATTTATTTAGTTTGTTTTTCTTAATGAAATCGAAATTATTAACTAACAGATGGAGGGCAGCGGATCAAAGGAGGCGGCGGAGACGGAGGGCAGTGGATCGATGGAGGGCAGCGGATCGAAGGCGGAGGCGAAGATGAAGGTCAGCGAATCGGCCAGCGGAAATGGGAAGACTAAGATGGTGACTAGGAGGTTGGACAAGATGTCCATTGATATTATTTTGAAGGATCACCCCCTTTCAAGCCTTTCACCTACACTACCCACAATCCCTTCATCCAATGCATGTTTGCTAGTGATATCGCCCAATATGAGGTTGATTGTGAGTTCCATGAGTACTTGCGACGCCAGTCCATCATCAGGGGGTATGTTGAGTACCAGCTGGAGGTCACCGATGACGAAAACTAGCTAATGACCACAAGTTGGTGTAGCACTATTGTCATGTGTGGTTGGTGTGGTAACGAGTTAAGGCTGCCTATAGCATAATAATAATCTTAGTATAAGTGATGAACCTTCACTTGTTTCAGAGGTATTCAGCTCTGTTAGCTTGTACTAGTAGTATTTAAGTTGTAAAAGTGGTATCTTTTGTGTGTGACCTAGCAGCATGCTCATTCACCCTGGTGTCATATGAGTACCTTGCTACTGATGTTATTCTCGCATCTTAAGACTTGAGAGTTGCTATATTTTCCTAGAACTCGATTCAGATGTTATTTAAACAAGCTATTGTTGATGTCTCCAACCAGCCACCCTGGTGTCATTGTCATATGAGTACCTTGCTACTGATGTTCTTCTCAAATCCTTAGGCCTTGTTTGGATGCATGTGTGTCCACCTCAATCCACATGTGTTGCAGTGGAATGGAATGGAATTTAGTTCAATTCCACTCCAATCCACTTCAACCAATGTAGATTGAGATGAATACATGCGCATCCAAACAATGCCTTAAAGAGTTGCTATATTTTCCTAGAACTCGATTCAGATGTTATTTAAACGAGCTATTGTTGATGTCTCCAACCGGCCGTGCTATTGTTGATGTCTCTAACCAGCGCGGCGGCCACAGTTGTTATGGGTGATTGTGTTTTTTCTTTTTTTTTGTATGGTGTTGTTTCTTTTGTTAACCTTCTTTCCTGATTATAACAACCTCTCAGTGTCGTACTAGCTCCTGTAATTTGGTGCTGTCTCATTTTCAGAAAAGAAATTCCAATATCTACACCGGTGTGGAGCAAGTAATAACATTTGTGGTTGGATCAGCTGGATCAACAGCTTTCTACTCTGGGAACAAAATACTACAATTTCCGTCTTTTCATTTCCTATGTATATCCATCGACTCTGCCCCTTGTTTTCATTTCTGATGTAGCTAGTGACAACTGCTAACTTTCCAGTCTTTCGAGGCTAGCCGTTTTGAAGCACTTCAACTCTGGGAAGTGGCATTCGAATACCTGCTAGCATATCTATCAAATGTCTTGGTATTCTAAGTTTCTAACAGATGTCTCTTCCTTGAATGATGATTGTTGCCCTACATCCTGTGAGAACACTAAGGAAGATTCGAGCTGGTTAGATAAGTAAGTGTGTCAAGTTCATTGTCAACAGCAAACATCAATAACCATTACATCTGCACTACCTCAGAAACATTTTGTCGGTGCCATTATTAACTGATTGCAGAACATGAACAGATTGGTGGATCTGAGGAGCTCAGTGATGCCGACTGACTGGATGCTTGGGTCTAGCTACTTTCCTGTTCTAACATATATCCTGGTGAACCATTAATAACAGGTTAAGTGATCTTACCATGTTTACCTTTTGCAGATGATACTGGATTAGTGAATCTAACAAAACTGTATATGAAGAGGGTGGGTCCTAAAGGAATTGAACAGCAGGTGATTAATAAAAAATATTGTGGGTTTAAAATACATATAAATTGATAGTATATGTACATGGTTCGAGGTGATTATAAAAATATATAGTTCAAGGTGATTAAGGAGTCGAAATGATTGTGTAAGCACCAGGGTCAAGCAAACCTCAAACACAGGTAAGCAGTATCACACCCAACAACGCTTGCCATTGGAGCTAATTAAGGATTGGCCTCAATATACTTTGGTGTTTGCTTGACCAAAATGAACTCGCAATGTATAGAACCAAATAACAATCGCTCTGAAATTATTCTACACGAACCACTGCTCTTGTTATCCCCAAAAAAGGAGTATCTCCACAAAGCATTATCACCAGGATTCAGGACATATATCAAGGTTAATGGTGTCCCCAGAGATCAAATTTGGTTTAATAAATAACTTATAAAGTTAATTTGGTGTAATAAATAACATAAAGTTAATTTGGTGTAATAAATAAGTTGCAGAATTATAAGGCAAGTGGCCTCAGAGATCAAATTTCACAAGATAATCATGTGCTCTACAGATTTGTATTGCTAAGAAACATGTGCTTAACTGAGCATGTTTGTTGACTAGAGTACATTTGATGGTGATGAATGGGTAAAGGTGTGAAACATTAGAGTGCCTTATGTAAATATCTCTCTTATAATCTAGGAGCCTTTTTACCTCTGCAGCTCCTTTTTCTACACGAATAGCATTATTGCATCAAGTCTTCTATCCCGACAGATGTCCATCCGAAGAACAGAAGCATCTGAATCACCTCCCAGTGCTCATGCTGACACACATGCAACAGGATGACCCATCCATGGACCCAAATGTGCATCAGGATAATCCACAAAGTATTTGATACAGATCAAAACTGAAGAAATGACAAGTTATGGCATTCTTCCAGTTCAATAGTTTCTGACTTTTAGTGAACTAAAATGGAAGCACATACCTTAGAACATGTATCATATAATGTGCAAGTGTGATCCCAGGCATACAAACGTGCAGTGTTGGCTGCTAGTGTTACTCGTTGGAGCAGGGGCAGGTAGATCTGATTCGTGTGCTGATGCAGTCTCTGCTCCTCTCGTCACCTGGCCTGTCCACGTCACGATCACGACGAGGATCGGCTGCCGCCTGCCGGCTGCCCTCAACTACTATAAACTATGCAGCAGGTGACGACAGTCGACAGGGATCAGCTTCGTTCAGAGTTGCGTCTTGACAGAAAGAAACACAGGGTCTGAAGAAGTATTCAGAAACTCTTTGCATGCATGGCCATTCCATTCAGAAGCTGAGACTGCTAGTGCGCGTAGATTTTTTTTTTTGAGCAACTCTAGTGCGCGTAGATAGATCATTCTCGATCTCACCTAACTAGTAACTCTGCCTGTCCTCTGCTGTCGTCGAGGCTTTTCAGTTTGGCATGCATCACATCTGGTCGGCACTTGTTTCTTCAGAAGCATTTTCGGTGGATCACATTGTGCTCTCTGCTCTGTATGTGATAGGTTCAGAATTCATGATGATGTATACAGTATGTGTGCTGACTGCTGACAATGGGGACTTGGGGAGTGTGTGACATAGAGAAAGCCTATGCTATACATACATGCTCCTAGATGGATTGGATGCCATCAACAGTACCAGAGGATTGCAATAATGCAACAAAGTGATCTGCTCTATCTCAAGATAGAGTACGCTCAGTTAGCATCAGATCTTAAGTGAAAATATATGAGTATCTGACATTGTTATCATCACGAAGCAAACTGAAGCGGGAATTCTATCGAAGTGGTACTAATAATACTGTGAAACCCATACAGACCTGTGTACAACTAATGATGATGGACGGAAGTAGATCAAAGCAGAGTAGGAACACAAATTACAAATATATATATATATATATATATATATATATATATATATATATATATATATATATATATATATATATATATATATATATATATATATATGGCTTCTAAGTTCTAAGGACGATCGACCAAGATCAGTTCATCCCATGCTTGTTATTGGCAATTTTTCACTTTTTCAGCATCCAACTAATGCTTACATCCAACCATGAGCCACAGCCTGCTCGTCAGGGACTTGTTTCGCTCCGCCTTCGTCAGAGACTTGCTGCGCTCCGCCTTCCTCTTCTCCTTCTCGCACGCGGATTTCGTTTCTTTCAGTTTGTTCACCTTTTTCAAATCAAACGAAACAACAAGATCAGATTTTTCAACTTTTTGCCCGCCTCTGCAATCCCTGATCAATGTGCGAAATCTATCAGAGAGTTTTTTCTGTCGTCGTCGGCGGTGGATCGTCGGAGCGGAGCTCACCTTGATGGGTGGGTTGGGCTTGCTGATGCTGCTAATGCTGCTGGTGCTGCGGTGGAGCTGGCGCGCGCCCCGCTGCAGGATCTCCACGGCGCTCCAGCTCCCGCCGGCCGCCGCCGCGGGCTTGCTCTGCACCTTGCCGCCGCCGAAAGCTGGGTCCACCACCGCCACCGGCACGGAGTCGGACCACGTGGTGGGATCCTCGACTGGCGGCACGGACGAGGAGGATCCCAGCCCCAGCCCCAGCCCGAACTGGTGATGGACGGCCTTGCCGGCGACGCCGCCGCCGCCGCCGTCCAAGCCCAGCTCGCAGCTGACCTGCCTGATGCGGGACTCCAGCAGGTTGAGGCGGTCCATGAGGTCGCCCCGCACCTGCACGTGCTGCAGCGCCGCCGGCATAGACTTGGTGTGCTGGTGCTGCGCCTCCGGCGCGCGGCGGGCCGGGGTGGGCGCGCCGTGCTCGGCGTGCGACGGGCGGCGCTGCTGCTGCTCCTCCAGCTGCCGCAGCTGCACGAAAACACCACACGGATGGAGGCATCAATTAATGTGCTCGCGTCATCGGCGTGCATGGACGATGTATACAATACAAACGTCCATGCGCGCGGCCGGATGACCGGCCGGCCATCACCCATCAGCAACTACCACGACGACGTACGTACCCGGAGGTCGATCTGGTCGAGGCGGCCGAGCAGCAGGCTCTCTGCAGGCTGCGGGGGGAGGCCGTACCCGTATCCGCTGATGAGGACGCGGCGCTGGGAGTCCACCAGCACGTCCGCCATGACGGACGACGGCTCGCGGCGCTCTGGGGCTGCTGGCTGCTAGCTACCGCGACGCGTGGTTTATGTGACGGTGACGCTGCCTGCTGCGGCTGCAAGGACGACGCGCGTGCCATCGTCAGTTATAAAGGCACGGTGGTGAGGACTGAGGAGCAGCGCAAGATGATCGGGGCGGCGATCGAGGAGCATGCAGCGGCATGGCGACGACGGGGTGCGGTGCAGCGGACGCCGCCATGGTCGGAGCCAAGATCGGGTCGTAGACTAGGCCGAGTCCAACAACGTGAACCATCCAGGGTGTGGTGTGGTCGTCTGAATCCTGTTTACCGGGCTAGATGACTACAGGATGTGTGTTAGTGGCATAGAGAGCCGGCCCATCTTCAAGAATGTGGCCCATATAGTTCTGTGATTCAAACAATGGCCTGCTTGGTTGGCTTCCAATCATATGGTTTTTTCTCACTTTGTTGATTCTACGGCAGAAAACTGAGTGCTGGGCATAGAAGGAATCCGAAATATAAAGTTCTTTATAACAAAAAAAAGTATAACTTCTAGAATCTATAATAATTAGAGACATAGATACAAGTTAGACTCATAATCCTCTAACACTACTCCCTAGCTATTTCAAAATTCTAACTTTGTTATTTTAATTAGCCTAACATATAAGGAGTTTATAGTACAAAAGGTGGTTTGTTTGATTTGTATTTAGAAATGGTTCCTAATTGATGCGCAAACTTTTGTTGCTATAAATTATATACTTGCCATAGATTATATAATATAAACATGTCTACCATATTTATCTTAGGCCAATCTCAGTGGCAAGTTTCATAGCATAGTTACCAAAGAGTGCCACATCAGCTTTTTGTGTTGGTAGCTGTGACGGCGATTTTCATGCTGATAAAACTCCATGAAACTCTCTCTATCTCTCTCTTCACAATTAACCTACCAAGTCATCAAATTTGTTGACGTGTCACAATATTAATGAAATGAAACTCAGATGAAACTCCCACTGCGACTGGCCTTAGTGCCATCCCCAATCAGGTTTCCGATGTTAATGGTATCTCATCAAGGTTGAGCACATTTCTCTGATGTTCTCCTGGCCATGCCCATCTATCATTCATTGTTAGAGCAATTCCTTGCATAACCCTTGTGTCTTAGCTAATCGTCATCAAGCTCGACCGCTAGAGCTCACTTTCTTATTGTCACTCCTCACTTGAGTTAACCAACCTGACAAAGGTTTAGTTGGAAAGTGAATCAACTTTTGGTTCATATCTATATGTGAATGTAATTGATGATAATGTAAAGATACAAGTTAAAGAATCATCAACAGTAATGCAATTAAAGTTTTTCTTCTCTATTTAACTCCAGTGTTGATGAACCATGTTTCTAGGAGCATCTGAACCAATGATACTTGCTAGAATTTTAGACAAATTCAGGCATAACTTAATCCAGAAAAAGATTACCAAAAGATTTGTGACATCAAGCATGTGCACGTTTGATCCAATTGCAAACAAGTTAGTCGACATTTCCATTAATCGACATAGCCTTTGTTGGTGTAGTCGTCCTGCTGGGTGTCATGCAAAAGGTTGTAGTGCCAATCACATCAACGAAGATGCTAGGAAGTAGAGGATCAGAAGGTTGCCGAGAAGTAGTTGATCGGATCGCCAAGAAGTAGTGGATCGGATTGAGCAATCGCATGTAGACGCTCACCAAAAACCTAATTATCGGCCTTCACCTGAGCTGATGAACGCAGAGGATGAGAGGATGGTGTGGTTTTAGGGGCCAATACCTATTCCTGTGCGCATAGGAGCAGGACGGGTACTGGACATCAGGTTTTGATTCTAGTCCACCAGAAAGAGGGGCGTTTCCCCCTTATTACAGCCACTCCCACAGGAGATCAGGAGTCTCGAGAGAGGTCAAGAGTCAAAAGTGCACCTGGATGCTAGAAGAGCAATCACGCAGAAGCATAAACTCCCGCATCAATTGCATCATCAAAAGGCCCAAGTGGCAAAACTAACCCTAGCCACACACCACAACGTGTCATCAAAAGGCCTAAGGAGCTTCGCCATCAGCTCCGGTATCATCGACAGCACCTATGCCAACATAAGGGTTTCCATTGGGCCGACTACCCGCCATGGGTCTAGGCCGGCCCAAGGTCTGCTTGAAGACATGGAACAAAGGTAGCGTGATCTCCAAGTAATCAAGGACCGACCTAGTCAGATTTTAGGAAAGTTAGTCTCTGTAATAGAACTACAGCTCCTTAATTGTATCCGGCTAGGACTAGAATAATACGCCCTACCCTCTGGACTATATAAAGATAGGCAGGCACGCACGCCTTGTATCCAATCAATCATACACAACACCCCAACGCAAAGGCGCCACGCCTAACTAGACTATGGTATTATGCTATTCTAGTGGCCTGAACCAGTATAAATCGTTGTCTTCGTGTTTACAGCTAAGTTTTGCATACGCGAAAGCTCCCCAAACTCTATATGGGTAACCTCGTGATAGGTTGTTGGTCATTAAACACCAACATTTATGTTGAGAGGCTTTGCCATCAGCTTTGGCGTCACCGATGTCGCCTTCATCGCCAATTTGGAATGGGAGGGGGCTCACCATTAACATCAGTGTCTTCAACTTCACCTTCACCATCAATTAAGAGTGATGGGACCATCATCAACATCGATGTCTTTGCCTTCGCCTTAGCTGTCAGTTTGGAGCGGAGGGATCTTCATCAACATCGGCACGTTCAACATTAGCTTCGCCATCAATTAGGAGCAGGGTGATCGCCATCTACATCAACATCTTTGACTTCTCCTTTGCTGTCAATTAACAACAGGGGGATCGACATCAACATCGACATCCTCAACATTGCATTAGACAAGCAATCTACTCAAAGACGCAAACCTTGCCAAACATCTATGAACGAAAGTTTGAAAACTGTCGGCTACATCATTGCTTTCATGAAGGCTCAAATATGAAGAGAATCTATCGAGGGCACAAGCCCAGGCAAAAGAGCAAGCCACCAAAGGCTAAGTCTTGGAGGTTCAAGTGAAGTTTACCAGACATGCATCTCTAGATGATCTCTGTATAGACAAAAGCCATGTGTGTGCTCTTTTCGTCATACCCTTTTTCCCCGTAGGGTCTTTGGGATGAAATCTTAAGTGAGGCGCATACACGTGGGTTGTGAAAGGTGGTCCCCACAGCTGAGTCTGAGTTGTGATTAGGCCACACTTAGTTGTATTCAGCTATTGGGTCTTGTACTTTCGATTAAAATCGAATAGTTGAGAGGCTACTATTAGGGTGTATCATATAATAGGGACTCCATTAGAGTGTTTAGGCCCAATTACAAAGCTTGAGGGCTTGTTTGAAAATACTTAGGGACTATTTGTAGCCTCTAGAGACTCTTTTATAAATATAAGCTCCACTAGATGACAGAATGAAAAACTTCCAGCCCACCTCGCATTTAAAGAGGGGGAGGGGGAAGGCGGAGAGGACCCTTGGCCCATCACTCACTTTCTCTCTCTACCTCTCACTCTCCACTCCCACCTCATTATGTTCGGTGTAGGACCAACATTGTGACTTTCCATTTGTATTTCATGGACAAAATGATAATTTTTTGTATAAGAGTAACTTTGCATTTGTATTTTGTAGACGAAATGATAAAGATCCTTCACCCATCATCCCTAATGCCAATCTAAGGAGGTTCTTGAACATATCAGATTTGGTTTAACTATAGGATGTTGTCCTTGGTGCAAATCATAAGAAGGTTCTTGAAAGTATGAGTTTTAAAGTAAATAGGATCATATTTCTTCAAGAGTGTGGGGTTGATTTCTCTCTTACTGAATATTACAATGTTGTTTTCTTTATTCCTCTTCTTCTATCTGTGCATGAGTTCCTTTTAGGCGTGATGTAAATACTACCTTGTTTGAATGATAAGTACATTGTCTGGTAATAAGTTTAACCTGAGTACATCATTTCTTCTTAACCATTTAAGAACTCACTCTCCGTGTAATCAACCATCTATCAGCCATAACTCAAATCTGCTAGTGTAGCAATGAATTAATCATGTGTTACCTAAGTTGTTTAGCTGGCCTAGAGTTCTATTAAATGATCTAGGCATGTGTTGTCCTGATGATGAAATGCGTAAAGAACTTAGGTACAATTTTTACCTGCATAAATGTTTTTGTGTTGTAACTGATCTTTTTTTTGTAAAACTTGTTAATACCAAAGTTGTAGGAACTTTGATATCTGTGCTCCTAAAATTTTGAGAAACATTAGGATTGGGTGTTGTGATTTTCTGAAGATTACTGTCAGATTGGACACTTCTATGGGGCATTGCTTCCTGTTTTTTTCGACCTTGTTAACCTGTGTTTCAGGCTTGCGATGTAATTAGAGAGTTGAGTGCGTTTAATAAACTTTCCAAGATGTTAATGAACATAAATTTTGGTTAACTACAACCCTAGTACTACTGTCAAGCATTTTCAGAACCTCTGTTCACATGATGTGGCTGTATACATAGCTCCGTTAGAGCATATTTCTATATGTGCAAATATATATTCTAGACCTTGATGCAGAGGAGGACGATGAGGGCCATGCTGCGGAGGAGGACGATGAGGTTCATGGCGGAGATGGAGCAGGCTCACCATATCATTTTCTTGTCATAGGATGACGGGGTGGACCAGGAGCGTGTTGGGGAGGACCATCGCATATCATCCTCTTGTCATCAGATGACGAGTAGCAGTAGAGTGTTATGTAGAATAGCTTTCATGGTCACAGAAGATGTGATGTGAAGAATCTTGTATTAATTTTGCGTACGACTACTATTCTAGAAAAGACAGAATAACTTACATTTTGCGTATAACTTTCATTTTGCGTACGACCACTATTCTAGAAAAGACAGAATAACATAATCCTGTATCAAATTTGCGTACCGCCAATATTCTATTATAATCATACTACTTTGAGTATTTGCGTAGGACCAATATTCTATTATAATCAATTTTGTGTCATTATAATTTGCCGAATCTTTATCAATCCTGGTTTCACCGGTGACACTACAACCTTTCATATACCAAAATTACAGCAGAACTGCACCAGAAAGACCTCGACCATACTGTCAGGATTAGGGTCTGAACTAATGAAATCCCCTACACTCAATTTTCACAATATTTATCAATTTGGTCATTTGAAGTGCACAGCCAGAAATGTCCACCCTGATATACTTTGTCCAGAAAAAAATCAAATGATACATTTGTTTCAGCAAAACAAGAGTGAATAGCCTTAGAAAAGTTGAAGTCCAGTAAAAAAAGTATGGCAGATTATTAGTTGCTTTTTAGTGAACAAATATTTGTCATACGTTTAAAAAGTGACAGTGATTTTACATTGGTATAACCGCATTGCAACACATAATAAGGTAGGCAAGGTTTTTTTATAATATGTTTTTTTCTAACCGCATTGATGGACGGAGGTCAGCACAGGCTCCTAAAGTATCGAGTACAACCCATAGACAGTATGATGTCTCTAAGGTTTTGAAACTCACATTCAGACAATCAAATAGACAGCTCGTACAATGGGTTATACATTTAACCATCTACAGGTTGTTTAATGCTTACAGGTAGCCACTATTAAATATGAGTATGATCCTTGTATACCATTGTGTTGCTAGTTGATACAAATCAGATCAAGCATAATTAAGATGATATAATTACACTATTTTTAGACAAGTAATTTCGGCAACATAATCAATCATGAATATATTTTTGCATAGTGTCGTACTGATACAAGTAGGTTACCATAATTTTTGAATTTTTATTGAGCAAAATAGTTTTAAAAATATATATATATATATGAATGATTACACAAAATAAAATATACAGAGGACCTCCAAGGTGTAACATGTGTTGTATCACTTGTAGGTTATAGTTCCGGTCGAAAAGAACCTAACAAAATTTGAATCATAATTTTGTATTCGAATTTGATTTTATATGGATTTTATAAGTTTTAGTAAATGTGTGCACTGCGTCTCTCCCACCTTTCATCCACACCCACACCTACACACGTTGGTCCATACAGCCATATGCATTAGTCGATGCAGAGACTATGATATTAATATATTCATTTTTCTAAAAACACACGTTGGTACGTAGTTGATTCCTCAGAGCACAGGCCGAAGCCGACGTCTCACAAGACGACGAGCCCATCCCATCCTGTGAGGGATGTTTTTTGCAAATTTTCTCAAACGCAGACGGCTCAAAAAAGTCCTGTTGTACGTGCCCTTAGAACCTCAACATCTTTAAGGCCAAGACCAACGAGTCCTGCAATATCATAAATCTCAGGAAAGAGATAAAAAATTTATGCCCAAGAGAAGATAATAGAGCCAATAGAAACGAAAAGGTAGATACCGGAAGTGACATGACACAGAATCTTTTTTTTGTCAGGGTTAGTATTTTGGTTGTCAAGGATTTAGGCTGCTCCACAAACTCTGCTCTAACCTTTACCGTAGAGTAGCTCTACAAAAAAAAAACTAGAGTGTGTAAAGCACCTTTTTAGGTGCTCTAACAACTCTACCCTTTTTCCTCGAAGGGAGTGCGTGGAGTTGAAACCGTTTAGCTAGCAAACGTGAAGCAGAACTAAAAACGTGGACCGAAGCATGTTCCAAACACCCCTTAACGTGTAATGGAGATCTGTTCCGGTGACACAAAATCTTAATATTTAAGGCATGATGAATGCATCCTCATCAGATAGCAATGGATCCAGCAGACTCCTTTCAGTCCTAACTGCAAAAACTTAGCTCTGCAATGCGAGCACCCACCAGCAGGCTAACTTCATACATGCAGAAACAGAGTATCCTGCAATTCTTGCCTAGCTCGTTAATCTTGTTATTTACTCGCATGAAGATTAGCACTTTGCAGTGTTAATCCTATTTCAAAAAAATGTAAAAGAAAAGAGTACGTCTACTACACAACTATTATGTTTTATGCAGTTTCAACATATGAATTTTTTTGCACCATAGGATTAAGATCCAACAGCCTCCACCCTTCTTCTAACTCCAGCCTCCAGGCTCCACAAATCACAATTTTTTTTCTATGGAAGGACAAATCACAGATCCGCCGCCGCCACTGCCATGGCCGGCGCGGGCGCGGGGAGGCGCGCCGGACGTGGGTGCGGCCGCCACCGCCACTGCCATGGCCGGCGCGGGGCGCGGGCGCGGGCGCCGGGGCGAGCTCGCCGGTCGCCGGTGCCGGCGCCGGCTGTCACCGGTGAGAAAGAGAGAGAGATAAAAAAAATCCATATGTTTTTTTTTTCTAAAACACATACGTGTTGTATAGTATTTCTGAAAGGAAAAATAAAAATAAGGAGAAGAAGAAAAAAAGGTCCTCTTCTCTTTTTTGTTTCAAAAAATAGTACTGTATTAACTGGCAGAGTTGCTGGTCTTTTATTACATTATTAGTCTGCCCCAAAAATGGAAGAAGAACGGCAAACACATTCTTGCATGCCCTTCTGCCGTTCCCTCGTGTACAAACTTTGAATTTAAATTCGAACTCCATCCTCCCTATCAGTCCAGCGTGTCTCCTCTCTGCTCAGTGCTCGAGAGACTACGGAGTATAGAGTAGCAGTAGCCGGTGCAGCCAGCTCAGTAGTAGCTCCAGAGCGTTATGTCGCCGGCGCACCCGGCGGCGCCAGCCCCGTCGTCCTCGCTGTCCACGCTGCTATGCCACGCGCTGCCGCCGCCGCCGCTCTGCCAGTCATTCCCGCCCACCATCCCGTCGTCGTAGTAATACGAGTGGCCGAACTCCATGCCGCCGCCGTCCGCCGCCGCGGCGTCGTCCGCCTGCTGGTACGCCATAAACTTTTTTGCCATAAATTATAGAGTTTTGCTCCTCTGAAGCTTCCGAAAAAGTTTTCAGACATCTTAAAGTAACTTAATATTAATTAATATAATATCCCCAATCAAGGCTGAGCACATTTGTCTCATGTTCTCCTGGTCATGCCCATATGTCTTTCCTGGTTAGAGCAATTCCTCACATAAACCGCTTGTGTCTCGGCGGATCGCCATCGAGCTCGAGCCCACCTTGTTGAGTCGTTGTCACTCCTCACTTGAGTTAACCATCCTGGCGACTGTTTAGTTGGAAAGTGAATCAGCTTTGGGGTCATGCCGATCTGTGAATGTAAGTAATTAACGGTAATGTAAAAATACAAGTAAAGAAATCATCAACGTATGTCATCAACGGTGATGTGATTAAAGCTTTTCTTGTCTGTTTGACGACTCAATGTGTTGATGAGCCAGTGGTCTGTTCCATGCATGTTTCCAGGAGCATCTGAACCAATGATACTTACGCAAAATGGAATTAACAAATTGACACTCGAAGAAGGAACAAACGATGAATTTGTCCATTCATATGTTTGTTACACAAGTAACAGTGAAGATTTCCTTTCTCACTTCTTTTGATAAGTTTATATATTTTTGTTAAATAAGACGGCGGCGATGCCTCCGGCCCTGTGCCAATGATGTCTGAAGCTATAGACATACAGACACCGACCATGCATATAGAACCAATGATGGCAGTCAAAAGCTTTTAATTTTGTTTTGCTTTCCGGTTTCGTTTCCAATGGGAAAAAAATTGCCATCTACATATATGCAGCCTGTTCGGTTGGCTGGTTCATATCGTTGCTGGTTCGTGAAGAAGTACTGCTGGTTGGTTTGTGTAAGAGAAAAATATTGTTCCGAATGGAAATTTACGATCATTTACGATAAGCCACAGCCAAACGAACAGGCTGATGAACGAGAAGTGGTCATCCTCTGTCTCTCTCTCTCCATTTCACACTTAACTAGCTGGCCGGCGCTGCTTCTCTTCTGCCCTGAAAAAAGAAAGGAGAAAGCCCAGCAATGGTTTGCGAGTGAGTACCAGCTTGCAGAACACATGGAGCGTCCGAAAGTCAGAACCCGGATGATTGGTCCGGAACGGGGGCATCTATCCCCAAAGTCAAAACCAACTACAGTGTGGATCAGAGAGAGATCGATAATGGGCACAAATCAGTACCACCATGGATGCTTGTATTTGTATACATACAAGTAGCTGTCTCGGGATCCACAATCAACTTGCTCGATTGCATTGCTTGGGGGCCTTTTGGCTATGCCTGCCTGACAGTACTGCATCCCTCTCTGACCGGCCGTTAAAACGTTCTGAACATCCACGCGGTTCCGATCCGGTGCCTGAAACTCGTGCTGCACTGGCTAAACAATTCCATGTTGTTTCCTTGGTCAGCGTTGCATGCAACTGATGACCAAATGTGCATATTTATATAAAAGTTCATGCAAACACTGGCTCACTTTTTTAGATAATAATGAACCACTGGCTCACTAACCTTTACTTTTCACTTGACACCCCCCAAAAAAATAAACCTTACCACTTTTCACCAGTAGGACTTTGAAATGAAAGCAATCTTGCGATAAGATGGATTATTATATAGGACGTGTGGAAGACTACTACAATGCAGAAGAAGCACAGTCGTCGTCCCTCCACAAGTCCACATGCATGATCGATGTACATACAGACGTAACCACTGATGATTGACTGATTGACCAAACGAGCTAACAAATGGGAACGAGACAGATCACATGCAGCACATGGCTAGGTAGGATGGACACTGATAACCTTGATCCTGCATGCATGCATACATAGTCAGTTGCCGGACCAAATTTTAAAAAATTGCTATAGTACCTATTACATCGAATCTTGCGATACGTGCATAGAGCATTAAATGTAAGTGAAAATAAAAACTAATTGCACAGTTTGGTTGGAAATCGCGAGACGAACGTTTTGAGCCTAATTAGACCATGATTGAACACTAATTGCCAAATAAAAACAAAAATACTACGGTAGTCCAAAATCCAAAATTCACCCAACTAAACACCCTCATAATCCATCTCGCCTATTATTAGAGTATTATATATCAGTTATTATATATATTAGGAGTACTGCTACATGCTATATCAATAGGGTAGTTGGCTAGTTGCAGATGGCATGCATGAACGACGAAGGTGGCCATATGAGCTAGCTAGCTAGCTACTCCTTCCATCCCAAATTGTAAAACGTTTGACTTTTTTGACCCTAAGTTTGACCGCTCGTCTTATTCAAAAAAATTTATGCAAATATAGTCAAATTTAAGTCATTCTTGAAGAATTTTTATTAATAAACCAAACCACGACAAAAGAAGTGATATTTTACACAAATTTTTGAATAAGACGAGTGGTCAAACTTGGTGTCAAAAAAGTCAAACGTCTTACAATTTGGGATGGATTGAGTATATCCAAATACATGTTCCAAACTGTGACTGTAGGTGGTGTTTAGTTCCCAAAATTTTGCAAAATTTTTCAAGATTCTCCGTCACATCGAATCTTTGGACGCATGCATGAAGCATTAAATATAAATAAAAAATAAAACTAATTACACAGTTTAGACGAAATTCACGAGACGAATCTTTTAAGCCTAATTAGACTATAATTAGACACTAATTGTTAAATAACAACGAAAATGCTACAGTACCATTTCTCAAAAAAATTGGCCAACTAAACAAGTTACCTAGCTAGCTAGTTAAAGTACTACTGCAGTCTAATATATGCCTGTATAAGCAAGAAGGCTGCAATATGGTGCTTCTCGAAGCAGTGTGTAGCTGTACTGAACTGAAGCGAACTCTGTGCGTGTGTGCTCATGTGATTGCTTGCATGTCTATACTCCATAGCGACTGCATGGCACTAGGAGTATCATGCATGGGTACAGCCTGCCGATGGAAGAAGAAGATGGAGGGATCGGAGCTACCAAACCTGTTCCAGGTTTACTACGGGTCGACGTCAGGAGGTGGATCGATCGGAATGATGGCCCGAACGAACGAACGAGCCGACACTTGTCTGCATAGCCGAGCCGGTCAAATCAATATAATTCGGAGCAGAAGCTTCCCTCGTTTCCGTGGAGGATAGAGATGACCATATCGCTCAAAATTTTATTCGGATCATTACCAATTTTATTCGGACCATTAGCAGATGAGAAATTACGGCGCTACCTAGCTGCTTTTTTTATCTATATATATTCGCTTAATTTTATTCTCCTCACTCACGTGTATGGACTAGCCAGCTACTAGTTACTATACTATAGGTGACGGCGTCAAGATAAAAGAGCCCGTCGCAGCTCTAGCTAATTAGCTAGGTGCGTGGCTTGCGCCCGCGCGTCCGGTCCGCCCCGTCCACATTCGTCCCGTGCCCACGAGTGCACTTCACCTCTGTCTCTGTGCCTGCCAGTCCTTCCCCTGACCCCATCCTCTCTTCAACTCTCAGCGCGGGCGACACTCGGGAGCCGGGACGAGCGCCCCCCGACCCATCGGCCCCAGCGCCTCCGTCCGCCGCCCTGCCCCCTGGGCGTCGCGCGCCCTGTCCGCACGAACACCGATTCGCCCCCGGCCAAACAACGTAAAACACTTGCAACATGAATGCAATATAAGAATGAAAACAGATGAAACATTTGGAACATGCACCTGCAACATGTGTATGAAGCACATGAAACATCCAAATAAAACACTTCCAACTTGTAACATGAAGCCACCTGCTGCAATATATGACTGAAACAGATGAAACATTTGGAACATACTGTTGCAACATATGTGTGAAACATATGCAACATCCAGATAAAAAACGATTGCAACATACGTCTGGAAACAGATGAAACATTTTGACAAACGTTTGCAACATACCTCTGAAACACTTGCAACATATGCAAACATGTGCAACATCCCTCCGATCTACCTTTGCAACATCAAGATGAAACAATTGCAACATACATTTGAAACATCTGAAATATTTAAAATATACATGTGCAATATAGAGGAGGGAAGGTCGGGCCGGTCGATTTCGGCCTTCTGGGTGGGAGTCGGCGGTGAGCCGTGGCGTCCGAGCACCACCAGCACCGGACGCACTCCGTGGGTGCCCTTGGCTCTGCCGGGGAAGACCTGAGGCGCCATGGCACGTGCGCCCCAGCGGCCATGGCGGGGTCAGCGGCGCGCCCGACGGCAATGGGGACGGACGAACTCCGAGGGAACGCGCGGCGCAGGTGACTGGGATAGGCGCGCGCGCGGCGCGGTCGGCGATGGGGGGGAGGGCACGGCGCGGCAGCCCAACGAGTGCGCGATGGGGGAAGGGGGCAGACGGATGAGGGGCCACGTTGCTTCAGGCGCCGGGCGGATAAGCATGTGAGGGGGGGGGGGGGAGGGGCGGACGGATGAGCGACCATGCTGCTTGAGGCTTCGGGGGATATGCCGATGAGAAAGTGGAGCCGTGTCCAGACAAAAGTCACGGGACAGACGGCCCGTGGTGAATCATTATCCATTAGCTATGGGTCGTCTATCTGGAACTCTGGACGAGGGCCACCAGCTTGCATTGTGTGGCACACGTAGATCACAGTCGTCACCGGACGTACGTTGAAAATCGATCGACGGCCGCCTGACAAATGTTAACGTCTGGACGCTGAAACATACTACTACTATAAAACACCGGTAGAATGTACTCCGTAGAGGTGAACACACGAACGTGCGCAATAATGGAACTATATACTTATATGTATGCAATGATGAGGCCCAGCAGGTGCCAGCACGCTGGCACAAAGAGCAAAATCTTGTAGATTCTACTACATACCTAGGTGGTGAGTTGAGGTGTAGCCACGTAGTACGTACGGCGATGATATGTGTCGTACACCGGTGAATTTGTCATCAACAGGTCCGGCCGGCCCGGGAGGATTTGGTGAGGGGACGCCGTCGCCACGCCTGTGTGCCGGCGTGCCACCCACCCGGCCAGCTGGTGAGGTGAGGGTAACTACGGACCTGCATGCCCCCTGCTGCTCCGCTCCATTCCTCTCTCCTCGTACACGGCAATCCACCCACCTTTCCTTTTTCGGGCCTTCTATCTCCGGTCATTGGACAAAAACAGACGGGCCCTCCAATTTCATCTCATTTTTATTTTTTTGTATGTACGGTCTCCTTATGTATTTAGGGGAAAATACAGAAACGGAGCGAAAAACAAGCATCCTACTTCATCTTATTTTTTTATTCTCCTACGGTCCCTTTTTTTATTTAGAGAAGAAATACAGAAACAGAGGGAAAAACAATAGAGGGTTTTCCGTCCATTTTCATAAGCCCACAATACATCCCAATGCTCGACATCAATCCAAACAGGCTCCCTCCATACTTAGGCTTTATTTAAACACATGTATCCATCTCAATCCACGTGGATTGAAGTGGTTTGGAGTGGAATTAAACTAAATTCCATTGCAATCCACTCCAACATATATAGATTGAAGTGGATACACATGTATCCCGGCTTTATAGCGAGAAAAAAATATAGGAGTAGCTAGCTGCTGCAACTGCAAGAAGGCATGCAGGAGAGAGGTAGGTAGCTAGTAGCAATAGCAATAGTCCATCATGCCATGGTGGATGGCTTGGAGCTTTCGCTGGGGGACGGATTCCCGATTCCTTCTCGTCGGCTGGCCGGGCGCGTCGACGTCCACCTGTCAGGGACGACGAGCTTAATACTACGAACGTGGAACATGCCTTGGCCACATTCCTCAAAATTAATAAATCTCGATCAGCCTGTTTATGCATACTACTACGTCAAAAGACGAATTCGGCCGAAATTCGATCATGTCGACTGCCGTACCCAACCCAACTGGATCGACCGAAATCCGCGGGACCAGCTAGCTATATATGCATGGTTTATTAATTTGGAACGAACGAACGAGTCTGAAGAAGCAAACGTGGTTAGCAACAAGCTGCTGCTGGGTGTTTTGTTTTGGCACGGCACGAGCGAGGTCCCTCTAACTGTTGGGGCCTGCCAGGGTTGCGCCTGCATGCGAGGCTTGCCGCGCCGGGAACACGCGAACATGAACAGACACACGGCCGCCGGCCGGCCGGTAGGTAGGTTCCTTCCAGCGTCTTTTTCGGCGGCGGTCAACGCCGGCCCCGGCCCGGCCGATGGAATGGAAGAATTGAAGAGCCATGGAGATGGAGGGGCCCAGGGACCAGGGCGGGCGGCGGCCAGCGTGGAATGGAGGGGAACCCCGCGACACTCCTCACTGTCGGTGGAGCGCAGACTGTCACGTACGTGTCACCTTGTGCAAAAACAAGCGCAACGATCGTATCAGTATCACCTTCGGCAACTTTTGCTACTGCTCTCTCATATTCTCGATGCATGACCACCGGTTTCCTTTTTCCAACCTTTTTCTAGTGCCGCAGTGTTAGTTACGACTCCTAGTATTAATCATCCACTGTACGTGAATGATGTATATTTAGCATGGGACACGGCCCTGTCACCCACATGCTCACTGGAGTACTACCCACTGAGTTCGTTGTACTACTATTTCCACAACGGCAAAGGTGTAATAAACATATATAAAAAAGATATTAATACAGTGTTCACTATATTAAATAAGCATTGTGAGATTTATTATACAGCATATATCTTTTAAGAATATATCTATTTAGAGTTATAAATGGTGATACTATTTTTAAAATGGGCACGGCTATTGCAGGGTCGGCCGAGCGTTAGGCCAGTGCCACAGCCCACCGCTCTGCACGTGCGCTCTCTCTCTCATGTTCATCTTCTTTCTCGACACCGCGGTCTCACTGCTGAAACCCTAGCTCACCCGCGGCGCCATCTTCTTTCCTCCCCCCCCCCCTAGGGGGGGTCTCCGCCAGGGCCATGGCGCCCCTGCCCCGACCGCCTCCACCACCGCCAGGGCCCCTAAACCGCCCGCCGGCCTCCCCACATCCTGGCCGGCCTTCCTCCCCAACCCCCTTTCCTTGTAAGGCCGTCAGAGTTTGGGAAGATGAGGGAGAGATCTCTCCCTCATCTTCCCAAACTCTAGAGCTCGCCGGAACCCTGAAGAGCGGATCCAGAAGGAGGAGGAGGCCTACCTCACCGGTGCTAGAACCCGCCGCCGCCGCCGGAGAGGAGAGAGGGAGGATCCGTGTGGGGAGGACGTGGAGGAGATGGGGCTTGGGCACGGGCACGGGGGTAGGTCGCCGTCAGGGAGGAGGTCGCCCTGGAGCAGCTCGCCGAGCGTTAGGGAGGAGCTCGTCGGGAGAGAGAGAGAGAGAGAGAGAGAGAGAGAGAGAGAGTGTGCAGGCGAGCGGCCGTGCGTGGCATTAAGCGCCCGTAAAGAAGTCTTTACCTGTTAAAATATATATCTATTTAGAGTGATAAATAGTTTGACCGGCTAATCTATAATCAAACTTTTTTTTGAAACAGAGGTGGTACAAGAAAACGTATGCCTTTCTCAACTAGGAGCAAGAGCAGCGGCAGCAAGCAGCAGGGGTCACTGTTACTGTTAGTGAGACGGCCAATGTACATATAATGGCGTCCTTCCATGATTGGAGATTTGACGCGGACGCGATGACGCTATGGTAGCTAGCTTTGCCACCGTCTGATTAGATCGCACTGTTCACTCCTCCTCTGTACTCCCACTGCATGTTTGGCCCCTTGTATTAATGCCCATGGACATCCATCACAATTCATTTATTTCTGTCTGGTTTTTTTTCCCTCGTAAAAACACCGACGACGATTTTCCGTGTACCTAATCGTACCAGCATCAGCATGCCGATCCGATCACGTCGTCCGGACGCTGATTGCACACTTGCTAACGTAGTTCTGTCGCTTCAATTCGCCTTCGCTGCCAGGAGCGAAGCCGGTGGATGATACATTTCTCCTACGGGGACAAGAGTTTGTACTACATTTCTCTAGTATTACAGGTGACTGATCTTTTTGTTACGGGAATTGGTGGCGCCCGGACGTCCGATGGAATAGGATTCCACTAGACGGTACTAAACAGCCCAGCACAACGTGCCGCACTCTCACCGTATTGCTGCAGTCCTTCCCCGTCTGCCTCGTCCCACCAAGCACACGTACCCCGCCCCCGTCCGTCTCGCCCCACCCTGCACATGCCGCTCCTTCCCCCTAGCTCCCTCCACTCTCTCCACGCGGGCAGGACCCGGAAGCCGGGACAAGGATGAGCATGACCCGTCCGCAGGTCCCAGGCAGGCCGCTCGCCCTATCCGCCGGCCCCTGGCTCGCCGCGCCCCTTCCTCCAGAGCCCGGTCCGTGCCCCACATGATTCTCTGAACATACCTCTGAAACACGAAACACTTGAATTAAATGCAACAAAAGTCTGAAGCAGATGAAACATTTGGAACATACACTTACAACATGTGTGTGAAATATATGTAACATCTAGATAAAACACTTGCAACTTGCAACATGAAAACACTTATTATTGCAACATAAGACTGAAACAGCTGAAATATTTCAAACATACTCTTGCAACATATTTGTGAAACATAGGCAACATCCAAATAAGCACACCTGTAACATACGTCTGAAAAAACAGATGAAACATTTAGAACGGATGATTGCAACATACGTGTACCACCATTGCAACATGTGCACCATCCATATGAAACACTTGCAAACCTCTGGAACATCTAAAATAATTGAAACATACTCTTGTAACATTCGTTTTCAACGCAACATCTCCTTGTTGCTCGGCACAATAGAGGCCCATCGATGTGTGGTGTTCACCGGAGGCAGCGGCCCGATGACAGTGGCTGCACGTCGCGGAAAGGAGGCATGGGCCGCACGAGCGCGGTAGGGCGCCACGCCTGGCAAGGCCGGCAGCCAACCGCCGCGACTCGAAAGCGGTTGCGTGTCGTGCCTGACAAGGCCAGCGGCCGAGCGGTGCGCCTCGGAGGCAACCGCGCGTCGTGCCTAGCAAGGCTAGCGCTCGAGCGGTGCGCCTCGGAGGCGGCCGCGCGCTGCGCCTAGGAGGGCCAACAGTCTTGTGCTCGGAGGCGGTAGGCGAGCGGATAAGAGCGATAGGAAGAGTAACGAGTGGATATGAATAAGTGGATGATGAGTTTTTTTTTACAAACGAAGGAGTGTGGGTTGTTGGACTGGCGTCGTGGCCTAGGAACGGAGCGTCTGGGCGGACGGACGCCCGGTCCAGAGCATTAGAGTTTGTTATTGTTCAGGCAACATATAATTTTACTGTTGTTTGGCTATAGAAAGAAAGGAGTCTGTCTATGTCATAGTCGGGTGTTTTTTCCGGTTTCAACACCCGATTTTTTTTCAACTATACGATGAAGATCCAACGGTCCTGGTCCTTTCTTCTACCTCCAGACGCCGCCGCAAGAGCTCGCCCCCGCCGCAGCCCACCATAGGAGCTCGCCCCGCCGTCACCCACCGCGCCCGCGGCGGCCTCTCTCTTCCCCTCCCCTCTTCCCGCCGCCAAATTTTTCTCTAACTCCGGCGAACGGTCGCGACGCCCCCGCCCCGACCTGGCCCGGCCGCCTCCACCAGGGCCCCACCGTCCCCACCGCCTGGCCTGCCTGCCTCCCCCGGCCGGCCCCTTCTATACCCGCCGGAGTTAGAGAAGAAAGAGGGGGAGAGGCTCACCGGAACCCTAGTCACCGCCACCATCGTCTTCGTCTGCGGTGGAGGAGGAGGAGGAGAAGGCCGCCTACCTCGTTGGAGCCGGCGCCGCCGCCTCCGGAGGGGAGAGAGGAAGGCGTGCGGGCACGGACGTCGGGTTGTCGGAGTCGGGGAAGAAGGAGAAGGAGGTGGGGGAGAGGCGTCGGGCGCAGGAAATTCTAGCGCCGGCGGCTAGAAAAACACTCGGTTGTGCGTTAGCTTTTCCGATAAAAAGTGTAAATTGTCTCTTCTTAGCTTACCTTTTAATTATCCTGGTAAGTTGTGCAAGATTGTTGTGTGAAAGTTTAGGCCCCTGAGATAAAAAGCAGCTCCTTTTATACTACGAGGGTGTAATTCTTAGCCCCTGAACGGTGAACCTGATGAATGAAGGACAATACAACAGTATTATGTGACAGCTTCAAACCGTTTGCTGTTTCCTCAAAACTACAGTATCATCCGACAAATAAAGCCGCGTATTAACACCGCAGGTTTAGTTTGTTCAGGCTTCAGATCAGTAGTTGGATCGGAGCTAACTAACCCAAATCATGCCTCCTCCGATCCGGCGCTAATAATGCTCTTGCTCCTCCCCTGATCACACCCTTTCTCCGCGATGATTCGTTCATTTCCATCACCAGCTGCATATGCATCTCTGCATGTGCTGAACGAACTACCGGTCTACCCAGCCAGCCAACTGCTGCTGCATTGCTGAATGCTGGAATTGCTGATGCAGTGGTAGTTCAGTATAATTTTAGCTCAGCACGAGTGACTAGTCAGTGTGAGTGAGCACCTGCAACCGTTTCAAAATCATTCGTGGTTGTTTCTGCTTGTCGCAAACGGCAAACGTAAATTCAAATGCAAATTTTCCTTGTAAAATTGTGGTGCTGGTACGGTGGGCGATCGACGGTTGAGACGTCGTTGCTGCCTGACAGGCACAGCCCATCGCGATTAACGTCAAAGCACAGGCAAAAACCCATGATTACGAGACGCCGCTCTCTCCGCCCTCTCCTCTGCTGGCATTGGTAGCCGACACTGCGCGATTCCAACGTCCAACCAAACCGAAAGAATCGGGCGTCACCGATCAGGATTCTTCTACTATTTTCTTATTGATTATCAAACAAAAACCGCAAATAAATCCACAATTAAATAAATAAATCCAGGCAGGTAGCTAGCGTGAAGACAAGCAGGAAGCAGCACCGAAATGATGGAGCAAGATCAATCTGTTTTTTTTTTGCAGGTAGCAATAGCAATAGCAATAAATAAACAAATGAAATGGTTTCACATCAGCATCATCAGCTAGAGACATGCAGTGAACCATTTCATTTCTTTCTGCTGCGCGAATTAAAAACGGTTGGTTGCGATCGATCGATCGAGCCAAGCTCTCTGAAAGTTAATTAATCAATTAACCGGAATTATGTATGAGAAGTGGGGCTTGCGATTTTAAATCGTCTTCCTCCTCTGGACCTGATGACCGACGATGGTAATGGTAATGTATGCGGTCGCGGCCATGTGGGCAGTGGCCGCCGCTTCCGGTATTCTATTTGGCGTATATATTCCCCCTGTCCATGCGGTGGTTCCCGCATCCACCTCGCCCGCTGCCTCTCATTATTTTCTTCTCCTCTTCGCTGTCCATCCATCCATCCGTCCGTCGGTCTTCTTCCTTGGCTTCTCCCTCCGATCCCCGCTGCCCGCCCCACCTGCCTTCATATTCGCCGCCTGGCCGACAAGCTGTGGGCTAGCTAGCTAGCTGGGTGTGCTTTCTTTCGCGCCATTGCCTCGATCGGCGGCGGCGGCGGCGCCCAGGTTTGAGCAGTCGAGCAGGCAGGAGACAGGCAGTATGCTGGGAGCGAGCCCCAAGAGCAGGAAGGGCGCGCCGGTGAAGCTGGGGTCGACGAAGGAGGCGCCGGCGGCGGTGGCGGTCGCCACCGGTGGAGGGAACGGCGGAAAGGTGCCGGCGGAGGAGGTGTGGGAGGTGCGGCCCGGCGGGATGCTGGTGCAGAAGAGGGGCGGCGGGGGCGGGGCGGGCGACGACGAGCCGTCGCCCAACGTGAAGCCGGTGCCCACCATCCGGGTCAAGGTCAAGCACGCCGGCGTCACGCACGAGATCTACATCAGCTCCGAGGCCTCCTTCGGTCAGTCATCGGCTCCGCTCGCTTGCTCGTTTGTCTCGTCCGTTCGTTCGCGCCGGCCGCCGGCCTGACTCTGCTGCTGCTGCTGCTGCTGCGGTGTGCAGGGGAGCTGAAGAAGCTGGTGGCCGCCAAGACGGGGCTGCACCCGGACGACCAGAAGGTGCTGTACAAGGACAAGGAGCGCGACTCCAAGGCGTTCCTGGACATGGCCGGCGTCAAGGACCGCTCCAAGGTCGTCGTCGTGGAGGACCCCGAGGCCCGCGCGCGCCGCCTCATCGAGGAGCGCCGCAACGGACACCTCGAGAAGGCCGCCAGGGCCGTCGCCGCCGTCACCGCCGGGGTCGACAAGCTCGCCCCCAAGGTACATTTTAGCCATCCCCATCTATCCATATCCATCCATCCATCCCAAAGATTGCATCTTTTTCCGAGCCCATCTCGAGAGCAGAACGAACAGAACAGGGGACTAGGGGAGTTGACCAACCAAACAAGCAGTCGGTGCTGCTCACCTCTGATTCTGAAAAAAAAAAAAAATCTGATTGGCGGCTTGGCAGGTGGCGGCGCTGGACGCGTCGGTGCGCAAGGGGGAGAAGGTCGCGGAGAACGACGTGGTGCAGGTGACGGAGCTGCTCATGAACGAGCTGCTCAAGCTCGACGCCGTGGTCGCCGACGGCGACGTCAAGGCGCAGAGGCGGATGCAGGTGAGTGAGAAGCAAGCATTCACTAGTAGCAGAGTAGCAGTACAGTAGCGCATCAATTCGATATTTCGCCTCCCCACCCCACCCGCGTTGAATTCCAATGCCGCGGCTGACTGAATTCGAATCGATTCCGGCCGCCGCCGCCGCCGTCGCAGGTGAAGCGCGTCCAGAAGTACGTGGAGACGCTGGACGCGGTGGCGGTCAAGAACGCCGTCATCATCCGCAAGTCCAGCGAGAAGGCCGCCCCCAAGCCGGCGCCACCGCCGCAGCAGCAGCAACCGAGGCACCAGCACCACCAGCAGCAGCAGCAGCAGGGGCCGACGCGGTGGGAGATGTTCGACCTGCTGTCGTCGCTGCCGTCCACGTCCTCGGCCTCGTCAACGACCACCGTCAGCTCCACGGCGTCCTCTGGCGCGCCGCCGACGAACCGCCTGGACTGGATGCTCTGACGAGTGAGTGCAACCCGGCACCGGCCACCAGCGCAAAAGCAGCAGCCAGTCAGATGTGGGGAAAAGCGAAAGGCTGGTGCGATGCGATGCTTGTGTGCCAAGAATTGCACCCCCTGCCCATCGATGAGGCCATGATTGGGCAGGCAGGGCTACCTAGCTTGGTCACACAGCTGCATTGCGCTGCATGGTACCGTACCAGCCAATTCTAGCTCATCAATCATGTGAGAGTATTTCTTTTTCTTCTCCTTTTTTCTTTCTTTTTGAGATTCTTTTTTCTTCTTCTGTTCTTCTTCTTCTTGTTGTTGTTCATGAAACGTTTGAGATTCTTTTGTGTGCATACTATTCAGATAGAGAAAGAGAAAGAGAGAATGAGAGAGTTGGTTAGGGCAAGTGAAGTGTATTCAGATTGGAAATAATTAAGCTAGTCGAGTCAAAGAAAGGGTTGTCTTCCATGTCCAACTGCAGTTGTTGGTGTCTGAACTCTGAAGAAAGGAACAAAGAAAGAAATGTAGTCATGCCTGCGTAGTGCCTACTACACACATTACATACAGTACTACTACTACTACCACCAATACATGGATTGTGAGTATTACACAGTTGTTTGAGAGTGATGAGAGATCGATCGATGGTCGGTTGTCTGTCACTCCTCACTGCTGTGGTGGTGCAGATGCAGAGAGTTTTTTTTTTCCCTTCTCCTGTATAATGCAGCAATCAAGCAATAAAACAAAAACGTTTTAAATTCCTGTTGCTGTTGCTGAGTTAGTTGGCGCCTATCTGTCAGAGATGATGAACAGTGCCTGGGTTGGTGCGCTGTTGAATTCTTTCGTCCTTAGCTTATAAGCCGTACTTTATCGGCCAACCGTGTTTTTCTCTCACAGTAAATCAGTCAACAGTACTTTGGCTTATTAGTCAAGCGACAGGGCTTTTACGGTGCTGCCACACCACACCACATTTTTAGGTGCCCCATTTGCATCCAACCACAATTCCAATTCCCGTTTGGTTTGCTTGTTGCTCACTTGATAAAAGCAAAGAACCCAAGCAGGACAGATGGAGAAGGAGAAGACGACGACGACGACGACGACTCGCTCAACCAACAGCAGTGCAAGTGTGCAACTTGGTCTGCTGATTGATCAGTTGATTAATCGGCGGATTAGCAGGAGCCCGTTGCCGTTGCAGAGGCTGGCAGTGTGGTGTGCTGTCAGCGGTGCGCCCGTGTATGCAGCAAGCGTATTATCTCCGGTGGTTGAGAAGTGGGGGATCATGCTCATGCGTGCCAATGCCCGATGGTGAGATGCGAAATGCCCGGCTCTTCGCTCTCGCGTTGCTGCTGGACGGAGAGGGAGATGCCTCCCGACCGACTAATGCCTATCACCCATGAATCGTTTTGTTTAGATACACCCCCAAAAAAAATGGCACCAATTAGAGAGAGGCACCTATGGTCCATCAACCTGCATATGATAGTGATTTTGAAAGATAAAACATTCGCAAGTTTTTAGATATATATACTCTCTCTATTTAAAACTATAAGATGTTTTGACTTTTTTTAAATTCATAGCTTTCGATATGTACTTAGATACACAGTATGTGTCGGCGTTTTGGACCGGGGGTCCTCAACCAACCAACTAGTGAATTTGAACTGCGTGCCCCTAATCCCGGATGGTGATACAAAGAGACACAAGGTGTATACTGGTTCAGGCAATCGGTGCCCTACGTCCAGTCTGAGAGATCGATCTTGTATTCCTTGCACCGAAGTGCTTGTAGTAGGGGGTTACAAGCTGGGTGAGAGAGGGAGCTAGTCCCAAGTCTCGGCGTGGAGCGGTGCATGCGCCTCGGAGTCGGCCTCCAGAAATGGCCCTGGCTGCCCCCTTTTATAGCTGTAAGGAGGGAGCCAGGAATACATGAGAGAGCTACACATGGAGCCTTAGCGAGGAAGGAAGATCTAGTACTGTGGCCTATTCCTGTAGCAGCACAGTGTCAGGAATGGCAATTGGTACTTGATCACTGGTGCATCATGCCGGCCATGCCCGAGGCTGTTGAAGTCGTAGGGGTCCTCGTTGACGTCTAGTCAGCATGGCCTCCGCTGTAGGTGACATGCCGTGCCTTGTGAATTTTTGACTTGGTGGCGCGCCGAGGCCTGGCAGGTGTTTGTGGCTGACTGTGCAGAGGCCTGGGAGGTGACCTGAGTATGATGCGGGGGCCTCGGTGGTCAGCGTCGTACCCGGTTTAGGTGGAAAAGTGCAGGGCATGTGGCCACAGGGCATGGTAACCCCTGCACCGTCAGTAAGGGATGATAAAAAGGAGACTTGACCGTTGTCCCATTGCTCCTGTTGCTGTACCCTGCCAGTCGTGGCTGACGTAGTGGGTGCATTCAAGCGCATTAAATGGATGGGACAGCCTGCCAGAGGGACGGCCTCGGCGAGAGGGCCTCGGCGGGGGGAATCGGCCTTGGCGAGAGGGCCTCGGCGAGGGGCGTCGGCGGGGCGAATCGGAGAATCGGCCTCGGCGAGAGGGCCTCGGTGAGGCGAATCGGAGAATCGGCCTCGGCGGGAGGGCCTCGGCGAGAGGGCCTCGGCGAGGCGAATCGGAGAATCGGCCTCGGCGGGGCAAATCGGAGAATCGGCCGAGGCCTCGACGAGAGGGCCTCGGCGAGAGGGCCTCGGCGGGGCGAATCGGCCTCGGCGAGGGGGCCTCGTGGTTGTCCTTCGGCTTTGATATTTGTAAGGTCTAAGCAATCTTTTTTGTTCTTGCTTAGGGTACCCCTTTTTATGGTATCCGATAGTAGCCCCCGAGCCTCGGGGGGAGTGCGAGCACTCTCCCTAAGGGTTTGTCGAGACTTGGCTTACAGCTGCTCTCGTCGGGATTGTGTTTTGTTTTTTGAGGTTCCGGTGGGTGCGCGCGAGCGCACCCGCCGGGTGTAGCCCCCGAGGCCCTAGAGGAGTGGAGTTACTCCTCCAGGGGCTTTTTTCGTTTTCGTGTTCGAGTGAGGAGTTTTTGTCGTATTTGCCGAGCCCACAAGTGCGAGTTTGGGTCGCGGGGTTTCGGCAAGGTCATAGGGAGAGCCCCCGAGCCTCTGCACGAAGCGAGAGGGCGATCAGGAGTTCCCCTGGCTTTTTATGCGACCCTCGGACCTCCCTGTCGGTCTCGGACATGATTTACGTCGTGGCAGAGGACGATGAGAAGGACGAGGAGGAGGTGATGAAGCTTGGTGGAGGCGGCTGAGGCCCCTGGCACGTCGCTGGCCCGGCTGTTCGAAGAGGAGGTGGCTCCTCCTACGCCGTCCGTCGACGCTGGCGACCCCGTATTCTAACCTGGGTCAAAGGGGTCATGTAATAGATTAGGACGTACATCATTGTACCATAACGTTTGTGGCCGTCGAGGCCTTTTCAGTACTTGTGTATATATGCATCTTAATCGTTTTCTATTATGTTTCCCAGCCCTTGCTCTCTGCTCCGTTTCTGAACATATCACTTGCAAAAAACTTCCTCGGAGCCCAAGCTGCCCCTCTAGCAAAAGGTGGTGAGGGAGTTGCCGTAGCCCAGATGCGTAGGCAGTCTCGCGGCTCGGCCGGCCTTTTGGCCTCGAGGCATACTTTCGGTCCTTAGGTTTTTTACAATTGATTTGTCAGAGTACGCGAGAGAGTTCGGCGTAGGAATTTTTTCGAAAAGACGACTAAAAAACGGTGTCCCCCTGTCTCGTTTTTAGACAAGTCCTTTGCAAAAACTTCCTTGGAGCCTAAGCTGCCCCTCGGGTGAAAGATGGTGAGAGAGTTGCCGTAGCCCAGAGGCGTAGGCTGTCTCACGGCTCAGCCGGCCTTTTGGCCTCGAGGCAAACTTTTGGTCCTTAGGTTTTTGCAAGCGATTTGTCAGAGTTCGTGACAGAGTTTGGGATTAGGGGGGGAGGTTCCCCCCTAGCCCCTGAGGGAGGCTCGGTTCTGCAGAGGCAGAGTCGAGTCTCCCCCCTTGCGTTATCGTAACACCGAACCCGTACCGATGGGCTCGGGGGGTTCCTCAAAAATTTAGAACAATTAAAGAATGCTTCTTTATTGTATTTCGAGGAAAATTGTATGACACTTGGGAATTTAAGGGTAGAAGCGACGTATCTGTTCTATGTTCCAAGTGTTGGTGAGGATTTCGCCCTTCTCGTAGGCTAGCTTGTAGGTCCCGTGCTTTAGTACTTGGGTGGGCCACCAACTTCCAAGTCGTCAATGAGGTCACTGGCCTTCCTGGACTTGTCCTTGATGTCGTCCACACCGGCCTCGACGGTTCGCCCGATGTGCTCGCCCAAGACCTGGGTGGTGCACCGCTGGTACGTGGCCCCTGCATTTCTAAGACTGAATGGCATAGTCACATAGCAGTACATGTCGAATGGGGTGATGAAAGAAATCGGCTCCTCAGGAGGTGGCGGGGCAGAGCTTGATGGCAGGACGTCGCTCCGCGCTACCGGCGTCTTTCCCCTGCCCAGGCTTAAGCTAGACAGGTCCCCAACCAGGGACTCTGTACCAACAGCCGGGCATGGGATGCCGACGGGGCGTCGCCGCATGCCGCCGGCGTTTCACCCATGTCTAGGCTCAGGCAAGTCAGGTCCCCAACCAGGGACCTTGTGCCAACAGCTGGACATGGGGTGCCGGCAGAACACGGTGCGCCACCATGAGCTCGCGTGGTGTCAGGGTGGTCCTACCCGCGTTGCGCCTGGCGAGCGTGACGAGAGCGGCGGCTTGGGAGCCGCCCGTGCCTAGGCTGCTGGTGCGTGATGTCGCCGTCGGTTGACGGGGCTCTGGGTGGGAGGAGTACCACGTCGTACTTGTATCCTAGAGACATGAACTCTAGGCCCCCGAACCAGATCATTGCGCTGAGATGTAGTGGTCGTATGGGGTCTGCCATTCGGGACTTGTTGGGATGATTAAGCTTACACGCAGCATTCCCCTACCTGGCGCGCCAACTGTCGGCGTTTTGGACCGGGGGGTCCTCAACCAACCAACTAGTGAATTTGAACTGCGTGCCCCTAATCCCGGATGGTGATGCAAAGAGACACAAGGTGTATACTGGTTCAGGCAATCGGTGTCCTACGTCCAGTCTGAGAGATCGATCTTGTATTCCTTGCACCGAAGTGCTTGTAGTAGGGGGTTACAAGCTGGGTGAGAGAGGGAGCTAGTCCCAGGTCTCGGCGTGGAGCGGTGCGTGCGCCTCGGAGTCGGCCTCCAGAAATGGCCCTGGCTACCCCCTTTTATAGTTGTAAGGAGGGAGCCAGGAATACATGAGAGAGCTACACGTGGAGCCTTAGCGAGGAAGGAAGATCTAGTACTGTGGCCTGTTCCTGTAGCAGCACAGTGTCAGGAATGGCAATTGGTACTTGATCACTGGTGCGTCATGCCGGCCATGCCCGAGGCTGTTGAAGTCGTAGGGGTCCTCGTTGACGTCTAGTCAGCATGGCCTCCGCTGTAGGTGACATGCCGTGCCTTGTGAATTTTTGACTTGGTGGCGCGCCGAGGCCTGGCAGGTGTTTGTGGCTGACTGTGCAGAGGCCTGGGAGGTGACCTGAGTATGATGCGGGGGCCTCGGTGGTCAGCGTCGTACCCGGTTTAGGTGGAAAAGTGCAGGGCATGTGGCCACAGGGCATGGTAACCCCTGCACCGTCAGTAAGGGATGGTAAAAAGGAGACTTGACCGTTGTCCCATCGCTCCTGTTGCTGTACCCTGCCAGTCGTGGCTGACGTAGTGGGTGCATTCAAGCGCATTAAATGAATGGGACAGCCTGCCAGAGGGACGGCCTCGGCGAGAGGGCCTCGGCGAGACGGCCTCGGCGGGGGGAATCGGCCTCGGCGAGGGGCCTCGGCGGGGCGAATCGGAGAATCGGCCTCGGCGAGAGGGCCTCGGTGAGGCGAATCGGAGAATCGGCCTCGGCGGGAGGGCCTCGGCAAGAGGGCCTCGGCGGGGCGAATCAGAAAATCGGCCTCGGCGAGAGGGCCTCGGCGAGGCGAATCGGAGAATCGGCCTCGGCGAGGGGCCTCGGCGGGGCGAATCGGAGAATCGGCCGAGGCCTCGGCGGGGCGAATCGGAGAATCGGCCTCGGCGAGAGGGCCTCGGCGAGAGGGCCTCGGCGGGGCGAATCGGGGAATCGGCCTCGGCGAGGGGGCCTCGTGGTTGTCCTTCGGCTTTGATATTTGTAAGGTCTAAGCAATCTTTTTGGTTCTTGCTTAGGGTATCTCTTTTTATGGTATCCGACAGTATGTCTTGAAGATACACAGTATTTCTAGATATATAGTATACTCAATATATCTAAAAATATCAAAATTTATTATAATTTAAAACGGATGGAGTAGAAAATAAATTCGGGGTACAAACCCAATCAAAATTATTTTATCTTTTGCCGTGGATCTGCTAATGCTTGTCGGTCTGTCGCCTATATGTGAATCTCGATTATTCAGATACGTCTCCAAAAACAATTTGTCACGAATTAGAGGCAGACACTGGTCCATCGACCTGTGGAGAGGGTAGTGATTTTTATATATAAAACTGTTACAAGTCTTTGGATAAAAAAACAAGTTTGAACGCAGACCTAACCAAATGTATTTTTATCTTTTGTAGCGCAACACTCGTGGCACTTTCTACGATTTTATATGATCGTGAGTTACCGGTTGCTTTATTTAGACCGTTTTATTCTAGTTTTCATGCTTTGCATAGCACCTCCATCGGTGCCTTGTGCCTTAGATGTTTGTTTGGCTGTGTCTTCGGTATAGAAAACGATATGCTAATGGCTTCATACATGTCTTTATAGGCCTTGTTTAGATACCATCCAAATTCCAAGTTTTTTCACTCTCTCTCCATCACATCAATTTTTAGCCGCTTGCATGGAGCATTAAATGTAGGTAAAAAAAATAACTAATTGCACAGTTTAGTTGGAAATCACGAGATAAATCTTTTGAGCTTAGTTGGTCCACGATTGGACAATATTTACCAAATAAGACGAAAATGCTACTATTCATCGGTTTGAAATTTTTTGCAATCTAAACATGGCCATATTATGAAAAAGGCATCGTACATGTACATGTTTCTAGGCTACTTTTTTAAAAAATATTTCGTAACAGCATGTGCGAGTAATTTAGGTAAACCAACATATTCTCTCCCTTCAAAGCTATAAATTGTTCTTATTTTTCTAGATATATAGTAGTTTTTATTATGTATATTTTTAATGAAAGGCACGAGACAGCGCCAAACTCTATTTATAAAAGAAGAGGAGTTACAAGGTTTGCTAGTCAAGCCAAAAAAAAAGGTGAAAAATTACTCTCTGCCAAGGAGAGGTGCAAGGCACCTCGCACCTGCCCATGAACCAAGCTTCTGCATCTCCTTGATCTTTGTTTAGAAGTGCAACGGTGGAAGTGTTTATACCAAAATGTAGGAAGAAGAACGTGGGAACTTGAAGCTTATATGATTGTGTCATTAATGAATCGATTAGATGTGAATCGGTATCAGCTGATTTAGATGCGATGTCAGACTATTTTATAGATGACGTCAGTAGACGGCGTCAATGGGCTATGCTTGAATGGCGCAGGTAGACGTGTCGGACTCTACAAATAAGAACAATTAGGTTCAAAGTTATTATTAAGGAAGTTTTCTTTTATTCTAAGAATTGTAATGAGTCGTATTTGAGGAGGATTCATATTTAGGTTCTGGGTATAAATATTAGACCCTAGTTATTGTAAAGGGGACGAACACTCAATCAATACAATTTTTTCGGCTTTCGCCATCATATTAGGAGTAGCAATACTGTAGATTTCGGCGAGTTTTTCAGCAAACAGGGCTGCATCGACTTATCGACCTCCAGCTTGCTTATGAGTACCGTCACAACTTGTATTGTGCTTATAAAGCTGCATCAGCTGATTGATCTTTTATGAACTATAATATAAGTTAGTTATTGATCCATATCATTGTTTCTAAGGCTGCATCAGCTGATTGATCTCTTACGAATCATAATATAGATCAAAGTTATCGACATTGTGTTAAATAACTTGTTTAATACAATATCACCGGTTATCGAATCTGTTAAGATTAGTAAGATTTTTCTTGTTGATTTTTGGTCGATTCATTAGTTATCGATCTTGTTATAATTAATATTTTACCAATTATAACAAAATCACCCGATTGATATAGAGATAGATCGGCATCATATCATCTAAATTGGTCGTCCTTTGATCTAGTCACGCTTTAAATCTTATAATCGATGGCTTAATTCTGCTAGATCGGCTGTTTTATCTCTATTCCAATCAAACATAGTATGCATCCAAAGACATGTTTCAATCTTGAATAAACTCACTAGCTAATGAGATCTAATCTAATGACACTACCATAGCTTCATTGATCCGGTCGAACCTCACTGGTAAGACTATATATTAGAAATTATCGATTAGTGGTCTTGTTCATGATCAAGATATGTACTCTGTTTGTTTGCTATGACTGCATCGGCTATTTTAGCCGATTTATATATACTCTCACACATATAGCATGTTTTTATGAATCTGTTAACGTATAGATGGTTTTTATAGATTATTTGGCTTTAGTTTGTTATTATTATCATAGCTGCATCGATCCGATCGAACCTCACTATTGATGATAATAGATTAGATTCAAACTGTTTGTAAATTTATTTATATTAGACAGTCGATTTGTTCGCATGTTATAATCTTTTCATCAAAATTATCGGCTCGACGCTTTTATATCAATCATGTTCTATTTAGCCGATGATGCTTTCTTATATCGCTTCTTTGCTGATTATTAATTCTCTAATCGATCAATGACATCAATCGACCATTTGGTCATATATATTAGAATTTTAAGGAAAGATCTTCTGATTTTGTATTTGGGTGTATTGTACTTGTTTTTGTCTAGATTAATCAGTCATCATAAATCTGCTATGATCCATGAGCATCGGTTATTTTGATTCATATCATTATCATTTAATATTAGCCGATAATCCTTGATTTAAAGATCTTTATTTCATGGATATGCCGGATATCGACTATTTAGTCGATAGCCTTATTGAATCGGCTATCTAGCCGTACATTTGGAACTGTCTGGTGCAACATCAATATGTTCCACCTTAAATTACTGATAAGATTTTCTCTCCTCGTCAATTGCAGGTCAAATTGACTGGCACGTCGTTGGGTTTTCAGAATCGGCTGGTTCTGTGTTGAAGCCAGCTTCCCTGTGCCTAATGCTCTTGTATTCCTCTCATTCCACGGTTCCCACACAACAAGCATGATTCCTTTCTTGGGGATCCCAGATGTTTCAGTCAACCATATCCACCATTCAAGCACAATGTCGGTGGGAGACCAAGCGTTTGGGCGTACTTGCGGCTCCATTCCGCAACCATCAACCAAATGCGTAGACAACCCTGGATGACTTATAATTTGGAACGGATGGGGTATAAGTTATCTAGGCTACTTTCATGGCGACAGAGGTGGGAAACTTATGTCCACACTAAAAAGGGTTGCTTTAGAGTATTTTCCATAAGACGGATAATTAATACAGTGGGTAATTTAGCTGAAGGTTTACAGTTTAGGTTATTTCTAATAGTGGCACATGTGTACATGTTTAGTGTGTCATTCAACATTATTTGTTATAATATCGCCTTAGGTGGGTAATTGAGATGAAGATTTGTGGGTGGCCTTTTATTTTTGTTAATGGTACTGTAAGGAGAGATATATATTATTGCTGAATGCTGATGATGATCATAGTACATCGAACACAAGGCTAGATGTTTATGTTTTGTTTCCAATAACTCATAGAATCTTTGGCCTTGGCGTGTATCAGCACGAGGATCAACGTGAATGCTAAAAGGGAAAAGAAAATAGTCTCTTTCAGTAATCATAAGATAGATGGGTAGCTCGGTTGGTCTAAGAAAAAAATTATTCGTTAAAAAAAACCAGTGGTGTCTCGGTATATCTCTTCCTTTGGCAGTTACGACGCGTAGCACTGTCGGCGCAGAGCAGAGACACAAGAGTGGCATGGAGAGAAGAGAAGAGAGGCTTAGGAGAGAGGTTTCTTTCTTTCGCGGGCTCGTGGAAGTCATGGCCGTCCCTTTTTGTGAGCAGGACAAGTGCTTTCGCACATGAGCAAAGAAGACGAATAAGAAGAAGGGGAAAAAAAGACAAAAAGAAGTCATACGTCCTTGGTGTGTGTTTTGTTAAGCACGCTCTGCGGCCACGGGGCCGACAGCGACGAGAACGGGACAGCCATGACACTTGCGTGGCTGTCGGTTGCATGGTCGCGATCTCGTCTGCGACGGCAACCTGAAGATTTTTTGGCGACGAGACGCGGCAGCAGCCAGCAGCATTACCTACCCAAGTCAGGCCAGGCCGCTGGGCTCGCACGCCTGACGACGACCACAAAAACCAAGCCCAAGCGTACAGTGCCTGCTACGACCTCCGGCCGTCCTGACACGAGTAAGGCCCAGTGCTGGCGACGGACCGGACCGCAGTCAATGGGCCGTTTTCTCCAAGTTCAGCAGGCCTGGGTAACATGGCATCACTTGTCTACACTGCTGTGTTGTCAGTGTCGGTGTAGGCCGTCTCGTGGATTTGGGCCATGTGCTATTTGTTAGGACACATACGGAGTACACAACCGTGCGTTTTTTTTCTTCTTCTCAGAATTAAGCAACTTTACCATTCGTTTAGCGCACCAAGGTGATCTCCAGCTAGACCTTTGTATGAATCAAAAAAAAAAACAGACCTTTGTAAATTGTATAATCTCCATCTAGCTAGGCCTCCTAAACTTCGGTACATCCAATTGCACGCACGCGAGCCAGCCTTTTCAGTTATGCCCATGTCAGCTGGGCCCCACAAAAGCGCTTTCTTCTAGGTTTATGCAACCGGGACATCTATCTATCTATCCGTATGTGCCACAGTTATGCTACGCGGCACAGCCAAATTCACACCCGAGAAAGAAGACCGTGGCAGAACCGCCAATTTAAACTAATCGAATACTTACTCGCTCACCACTGAGCATTAAGTAAGCAAGGATTAATTTAAATCCGGTCGTCTGTCGAGTTCACCGTCTAGAGAACTCGAAACCATCCACGTCTGATATAGGACCTATGACCAGTGTTATCCTAAACGTTAAACGGTAAACAGTCGGTCACCTACCGTTTAGCCCATTATTCGGACAAAACGGGTGTTTAAACAGGAAAAACGGCCATTTAAATGGTCAAAACAACCGATTAAACGGAAACGGTGTACCACTGTGTAGCGTTTAAACGGTGTGTAAACGGACTAAACGGACGTTTAGGTGAACAGTGCCCATGAATGAGTTGCGAAGTACATAAATAACATTACAAGCTTCAGTTCACATACAATACATGATCCAAATACATTACAATACCAGCTTTTAGAGTGGCAGCGGAATTTAATACATACGAATTACAATACCAGAGGTTCCTTTTTTACATTATTGAAAGCTTAAACCGACGCTACAAACTTAACTACGATAGTGGTCGAAGCTGAAATCCCCACTGTGCCCATCAGGGAGGATTCAACCAAGCAGAAGCGGAAGCAACACACGGGTACGCTCTTCTAAGGAAGGACCCGCAAATGGTTGGACACCCGCCTACACCTCAGGGTTAACATCTGCAACAAAAAGGGTAGAACAAACCCTGAGTACACGATGTACTCAGCAAGACTTACCCGTCTAGGTGGGAATAATTTCCCAACTCTCAAGGGTATGCAGGGGCTATTTGGCTTGCTAGTTCATTTACATTTTGCACGAAAAGCATTACTAGGAGTGCATCCTTATATTTGAAGTTTTAGCAATCATATTAAGTGCATCACCTAACCATTCTAGTTAAGCACTTGTGCTACTTTTAAGCATGTGGTAAGCAATTAGAACAACTTAATTCCCTTCTCCAACTTCCACCAGGTTCATTACTCTTCATTTTTCATGTCCATGTCTTATTATGATGAAATATACAACTTATTGCGTTACCTAGATGAATTACAGTCCGGAGGTTTATGCAATGGTCACGACGATTGTCTTATGCTTTAGAATAGGACTCGCAGACCTCACACCGTAATTCTTATAATTGTATTGCGTAGATTTTGGTGTCAAGTAAACGAAGACAGATCGGAAAAAAATAATGTTTCCATATTGTATAATTGTATTGCAACGAAAGACAAGCCAAACCTTAACGTGATACTAGTATATTTTTATTTGTATATGGTTACACCCTTGCCTGTGCTTCGAATCTAGATATTAGAAAGCTTGACACGAAGTAAACCTTGTTTGGATCAATGGAGCTAATAGTTATTTAGATCAAATGGGTCCAACTAATAGTCTAGCTAATTATTAGCTAATACTAGACAACTATATCACTAGTTAGGCTAATTCAAAAATAGCAGCTAATAATTAGCTATATGAGTTGTTGGCTAGTTAACTACATTTTTTTTTGAAACAGACTAGCTAACTATTAGCGGTTAATAGATCTAAATAAGACCTAAACTAGTATGGACTCTTCAATTCTTATTATCGTTATCCCTAGCAATGTGTTTGTGTTCATCAAAACCAAGAACTCAGAAGGAATTTCACAAACCTTATGACAAATCGCCCAAATCATCCTACAATATAACCAGTGGCGGATGTGGGATGCGGGATAAGGGGGGGCTAAAACAACAGAGATGTTGATTTGCATGAAGATTTAACGGTGAAATCAAGTTTTTTGCTACAGTAATTAGCATTGAAATCAAAAAATTAGGGGGGGCTGGAGCCCCCCAGCCCCCCCTTTGGATCCGCCACTGAATATAACTCAACTAGGATGATGTTGTAACCCTATTACTCAACTAACAATAATCATTAGCCAATTCAAAGTTTCAAACATAAGATTAAAAAGAAACAGGGTTACAATTTAGTTTGCCACGGTTTCATCTGGCTTAACAATTTGTACTCCTATTGTTGTAAAAAAAAACAATGTGTACTCCTACGAAGCGAAGAAGCGCACGTTTTGTAGTAGTAACAGGTTTCCATACCTGCCCAACAATATTTATAGAGAAGAAAAAAAAGACGTATGCTTCGCGTGGTGTCCTCGTCCTCCGCCTGCCTGTGCACATCCCTGTCCCAATCAAATTGATCGATCGCCCGCAAGGCCGCAACAGCTGCAGCAGCCGGCAAGCAACAAGGCGAGATCGTCGTCGGATTCGCAGGAGCAGGTGAGAGCTTCCTTGCACGCCTTCACTCCCATCGATCGCTCGCTAGCGAGTCTGTGCACTGATTTCCGTAGGGGGATTGAGCGTATTTGATAGGGGGATCGCTAGCGAGTATTCGTGTCCCGATTCCTCGTGTGCGCCGCCCAAAATTCCGGTCCTGATTACGCCGCCGATTGGCTAGCTCGCTGGTCTGGTTGGATTCGTTGCGCGGTGTGTTTCTGTTAGGGGGATCTCTCTTCCTTGCCGCCGGGCCGCCGCTGTCGATCTGGTTGGCTTCTACGGTCCCCCCCAGACTTCGCCGCCACGGCGCCCACCCGAATCCGCCGCCGCTTCTCTCTCGGTCGCGGGCGGCGGCTGGGTTCGGTTGGCCGCGTAGAGACGTGCCGGTGATGTGCCAGCCGGCGACCTCCAAGGAATCACCGCACCATGGATGCGACTTGGGAGGCACGGCTCACGCCGTCAACCCGTGGCGGCGGTGCTGCTGTTGCCTCAGGTGCCTGTTGCTGCCGAGGTCCAGCTCGCTCGCTGCAGCGTGGATCTTGCAGCTGAGCTAAGTTTGGTGGCGCAGGAGAAATTGCATCTCATGGAATTGAGCTAACTTATATGTTCCTTGCAACCGTATTACTAGCTACTTTTAATCTTATACGGGATCCGTGAATTTGTCGTTAAGCCACACTCATGTAATCTTAGGATCATTTATCTCTGCATAACTAATTAACTATGCAAGATAGTTCATTCATTGAGTGCCCACACCAATTTTCAGTTTCTCCTTGTGTGCTTCAATTGCATACCTGCTCCTGTCATTATGTTGTCGATCCATTCACCTCCATAGTTTTGACTCAGCGTCACTTATGCAGTTACTGAAGATTCAGTATGGGTTCTCTGGACACCGTGAGAGGAGACCTTGCTCTGGTTGTTTTGTACCTAAACAAGGCTGAGGCAAGGGATAAAATCTGCAGAGCTATACAGTATGGATCAAAGTTCCTGAGTAATGGAGAACCAGGGCCTGCACAGAATGTCGACAAGTCAACTAGTCTGGCTCGGAAAGTTTTCCGGCTTTTTAAGGTACTTTATATGTATAATCATCATTATACTTGATACTGATTTCAAGTTGAAGGGCTTCACATTTGCATCATCGTATGATTTATGACTCAATCTATCCTTGTTTACAGTTTGTCAACGATCTTCATGCTTTAATTAGTCCTCCTGCCAAAGGAACTCCACTTCCACTGATCTTACTCGGGAAGGTACGCTGATTGCTGATTACATGAGACCTTGTTCATCTCAGGATGGTTTTGTTCTGAAGTTTTCTGATTGATTTTGTTTATGTGTGTTCCAGTCGAAGAATGCGATGCTGTCAACTTTCCTCTTCCTGGACCAAATTGTGTGGGCTTGGAGGACAGGAATATACAAGGTATGAATTTCTTTTCACATCTTCATGCAACAAAAAGATTGATTGGCTCTGGTCTTCCCCTGTGTCTTCTAATTTGGCATAGCAAAAAGGACTGTGTTGCTATCATTTGTGTTTTGTTTTCACATAAACAAAGGAAACAAGTTGATGCAGAAGTGTTATTCCCTAATATCTAGGCCCGTTTGGATCCTTGGAATTGAATTCATTCTAATAATTACAATTTAGACATAGATTAATTAAGCTAATATAGTTGTATATGGAATATATTTGTATATATATTGTTAGGCATACAAGGGACATACTTATATGTTGCATTTTTATTGTAGGGAAGTGAGTTGAAGAGTATGCTATAAGTTGGAGAGTAGAATTATAGCATAGTGATCTATATAATCCATTTCCATCTCCCACCCTATGAATTTGAGATAGGCTTATTTGTGAGCTTGGGAAAGTTATGGAATGTTAAATTCCAAGCCAAATAGCCTAATCCATTAAGTAGATTTCAATTCCTCCAAAATGAAGGGATCCAAACGGCCCCTTAAAGAAATTACTCATGGAAGTCAATACTACTTAGTACATGATGATACACGAGAGACAGGAAACTAATCCGATTATTTATACAGAACAAGGAGCGGGCAGAGTTCCTTGGAAGGATAGCATTTTATTGCTTCCTCGGTTCTAACACCTGCACAACTATTATCGAGGTACGTCTCTTTTTCTAGTATTTTACCATATTACCATAATACCATGTGTGTAAGTATGTAACCATATAGAAACAACTCTTTTATGTGAGCCTATACCGTTCTCGGCACGGTCTTGTTCCCACACCTGATTCATGCTCAAACCGTGTAGCTAGCTGAGCTCCAACGGTTGTCCGCTTCAATGAAGAAGCTAGAGAAGGAGCTGAAACACCAAGAGTTGTACAAGGTACGGTTTCTCTTTTGATACCAAAGACATACGCATAGTACACCATGCCACCTTGATTGATGGAAACGAAACTGCTCTCCCACATTTCTTCTTTCTGATGATGCATTTGGCTGTTATCTGTGTGCCAGAACGAGCAGTACCGGATGAAGCTGCAGAAGTCCAACGAGCGGCTGCTCGCCCTCATCAAGTCGAGCCTCGACATCGTGGTTGCCGTGGGGCTGCTGCAGCTGGCGCCGAGGAAGGTGACCCCTCGTGTCACAGGCGCGTTCGGTTTCGCCAGCTCGCTGATCGCTTGCTACCAGGTAAGTACCTGTACAAGCGTTGCTTAGACTGACCGCACCGCTGACCTGCAAAGGAGCCGGTACGCCAGCGATAGCGTGCCGCGCTCCTGCACCGTCCACCTGCAAAGCCCCCGGTACGGTACCGGCTGCACAGGAAACCGCTAAACGCACGCGAGAGGGCACGCTAAACACTGTAGCAACACTGTAACTGCGAAAGAGAGAGAGTTGGTGGGAGAGAGAAAGAGAGAGGGAGGGGAATAAAATATGGAATAGTGGGTATAGAGTATGGGATAGAGATAACACGGGTGCGGGAGAAATGGGTATAGAGTAGAGAATCTCGATGACTAGGATAGAATATTCTTTTTTAGAGATGAAAATAGAGGTGAATGCTTGCCCCTGTTTGTGGAAAAGACGGATCAGCTGGAGTTTCATCTCTTCTTTGTCGCCTTGGCAGCTGCTTCCGAGCCCACCAGCGAAGAGCAAGTGAGGTGGCCTGGTGGTGTACACGACGGTGGCGGCTGCATACGCAGAGATTGGTTTGGTGCGTCGCCGATTGATGGATGGCATCGTTGTCACCAGGAAATAAATCCCGGATGGAACTCTCAGCTCTGCATGTAGCGTGTACTAGTAGGTTGGCTGCCACGCAAGGTGGCGGTAACCACGGCAATGGCGATGTCTGGTAGACTAATAATTCATAAATAATCCTATTGTGGATGGTTGGTTAGTTGTATGGTCGTCGGTTAATCTGTAGCTTGATGAAGGCACTGTGACCTGTGGCAGAATAAGAAATGGTCACCCGTGGAAACGACGAGTGTTATAGCATCTCCAAGCAGTGTTCTTTCTATTCATCATTCGCCTTACTACTGCTTGTTTGTTTCATTGTTTGGGTATATAGGCTTTGAGTGGATCGAAATTCACGTGCTGCGTGCAAGTGTAAGCGTACGTTTTTTTTTTATTATTATTATTTTTGAGAAACAAGCGTACGGTTGTTGGGGGAACGAGGAAGGAAACGATGGATTACCCGGAAGTGGGGTGCACGTCGGCCAGCTTCAGCCCAGCCCACATGCGGGCCAGCGGAGTTCAGCTCTGCGTACGGGCCGTGGGTCCGTGGTGGTGGTTCCGACTGGATTAGGATGGATGGATTTTCCGCGCGTTCCTGGACCGGAGAGGCGGCGGTCTGTGTGGCTGTGTCTACACTTTACTGTGCACCTGATCCTGCCTACAAGCAGGTTTTATTATATTTTATATATACGCTTTTTTAGGAGTAAGTAGTCGTATATTATTAGCATTACTAATTGAGGAGGTCACCAGAGGTGTACTACATGACATGACTACACTCCATTTATTTATGTATGAATGTATCCACTCGGTGACGTGGCAGAAGGCGGGACGAAATGAAAAATCCTGGATGTAGTGGACGTGCATACGGTTACGGATCGGGATTGCAACGACGGTCGGCGACACGGTCAAAGAGGTGAGAGAGAGTATCCCGGTATCCATTTCCCATCGGGGCGTGCTCGTGATGATGATTGACGAAGAATGGACCGACCACGATGGATGGGCAGCCCAATGGGCGGTCCACGCGTGGCTCTCCGCCCGGGCCCTCCTGAGTCCTGACGACCCGGTCGCCTTGCTCAAGCTCAACCCGGGCAGGCCACGCCGCCACGCCCACGTCACGACGAACCCCATCGCCATCACCCCCCCCCCCCCCCCCCCCCCCCCCTCTCCGTTCCTTTCCTCGGCGGGTTTGATTCGGTGGAGCCCGGGCGGGACGGGACCAGCAAGGAGAGCCCGACGGCAGGCTGGCCGCCGCGGCCCGCTGATTGGGTCCAGACGGCGACACCTGATTTGAGAGCGGAGTAGGACGGACGCGCGGCGCGCGGCGGCGGCGGCCACATCATCGAGTCCGGACGAGGAAACAGCCGCAGCAGCAGCCTCGGGTCGGTGTCGGGCGCGAGGCGGCAGGTAGCCCACGCGTTTCCGCGGGCGGCGCCACGGACACCGCTGTGTCCGAGCTGTCACAGGCAGGAAGTCGCCCCAGCGGCAAGCCGATGCCGAGCCGAGCCGACGGAAAACCAAACCAGTGGACTGCCGCCGCACAGGGTTGGGCAGCACGTGCCAAGGCCACCGGCCGCCGTCGCGTGACGTGCCCACGACTCCGATCCGCCCACGGCTTCGCTTGGAGAGACGAGAGGGGATCCGAGTGCAAAAAGCGCCGGCGTATTGTACTACTACTTACTACAAAAATCTTGGAAACATATAGACAAACAGAAATACCATACAACACACATGTATTTTAGCAAAAAAAAAAACACATGGATTTTTTTATCTCTCTCCCTCTCTCTTTCTCACTGGTGACCACCGACGCCGGCGCCAGCGACCGGCGAGCTCGCCCAGGCGCCCGCGCCACGCCGGCCATGGCAGTGGCGATGGCGGCGGATCTGTGATTTGTTCTTCTATAGAAAAAAAAATTATGATCTATGGAGGCTGGAGGATCTTAATCCTATGGTGCAAAAAAATTCATATGTTGAAACTGCATAAAACACATGGTTGTGTAGTAGACAGACTTATAAACAAATCTTTTTATCTTACGTCAAATCAAAAAATAACATTTTATCGATCTGGTAACTAAAATTGAACCTGTCATAAATAATAAGATAACGATACGAAGCCAACCGGGGAGAGAGCATGTAGGCCCCTTTTAAATCCTCCGGATTTTTAAAAGTTACAGGAAGTGGCTTGGGATGATTCCTTTTGTTATGAGTAGGTCCCACATACATGTGTGGTTTTTTTTTTGACAAATTTTGAACTCATAGATTGGCATCTTTGTGGGAAGGAGAGTCATTTTTTGAGAGTTGCTCTCCGTGCTGGCCACGCGGTGGAAGGAGAGAGTAATACTCCATCCGTCGATAAAAGAATACAATTCTCGTTTTTTGAGAAGTCAAACAGTTTGAACTTTGACTAAATTTATGTAAAAAAGTACTAACATTCGTGATACAAAATAAGTATCATTGAATTTATTATAAGATATATTTTCATAATAAATTTATTTGGAGACATAAACATTAATACTATTTACTATAAACTTGATCAAACTTAAATTAGTTTGATCGGCACGAACCCTATAATTGCATTCTTTTATGGACGGAGGGAGTAATATCGTATCTGTTGACACAAAAATGTGACAATGTGATCAACACACAGCAAGCCGGAAGATCTGAAGTGGAACGGGACCAGAGATCTGCTTGGCTTCAACAAAGAACCAGTCGATTCTGAAAACCCAACGACGTGTCAGTCAATTTGATCTGCAATTGACAAGGAGAGAAAATCTTATCAGTAATTTAAGGTGGAACATGTCGGTGTTACACCAAACAGTTCTAAATATACGGCTAGATAGTCGATTCAATGAGGCTATCGACTAAACAGTCGTTATCCGACGTATTCATGAAAAGAGTATAACATGAGAACAAATCTCAAACCTTCATTCCAACAATGTCTAAAGAAAGGGCAATTCCAATATGACTCAGCTTATTCTCTTTCATATCTTTCTTCTTCTTGTTGACGTTGATATTCCCTTTCTTCCAACCAGCGCTGATAATCTTTTTCTTTCTGCCGTTGCCACTTATTCAACAGGATTCGAGATGTAACACGTGGTCTCATCGCACCATCTCTCGATATTTTTTTCTGCTCATATCGACTCTTTTGTTGGTTACGACGCCTTTTAATTTCTCTATATTCATCAGCCGATATTTACATCTCTGGATCAACTGTTCCAGTTTCTCTTGCCCTGGCTGATGTTAAAACTTTAGCTTTCCCTTTGAACAACTTAGCATCAACCATATTCTGATCCTTTGGGAAAGGATTATCATCAACTTTCATTTTCCGAGTTGTATCAAATTTAAGCTTCTCTTGTTGAATAACCCTCTGAATATGCTGCCGAAAAATTCTGCAATCATTAGTAGTATGAGAAGTAGTGTTATGGTACTTGCAGAATTTTTTATTCTTCAACTGATCGGGAGGTAATATAACATGATTGGCAGGCAGTTTAATCTGTCCCTTCTCAAGCAAGAAATCAAAAAGTTTGTCTGCTTTAGTAACATCAAAATCATAACTCTCTTCAACTTCTTTTCTCTAAAGATTTGAAACCATTACTATCTTTTTACCCCAATTCCATTCAGCAGCAGCAATTTCCTCTTCTTCGTCATCCTCATCGACTAAATATGGATTATAAGCTTCAGCGATTGCAGCATTCTTCTGGAATCGGGTATCTATGCGCATATTCTGAAATTGACTATTAAGTGCTGTCATCCGTTGAGCCAATTGACCTAAATTATCAAATTCTTGCCCAATTAACTTTTCTCTCCATGTTGGCAACATTCCTTGAACGGCCAACGCAGCTAGCTGATTATCAGTTAAATTCAACAAAAAGCATAAGTTTCTGGTTTCTCGGAACCTCTGAAGAAACTCAGCACCCGATTCATTAGCCCTTTGCTTTATAGTTGCTAAATCTATGATCTTTCTTTCCCCTATCCCAGTATAGAAATATGTATAAAATTTCTTTTCAAGATCACTCCAGTTGGTAATAGAATTAACTGCTAGTGATGAAAACCAAGTGAAAGCTGGTCCTGACAGGGACAAAGAGAAGAAACGAACTCGATGCACTTCCTCAATAGAGGCTTCACCCAACTGAATAAGATATCGATTGACATGTTCTATTGTACTTGTGCTATCTTGACCAGTGAACTTAACAAATTTGGGAAGCCTGTAATTCGTAGAAAGGGCCACTAGATCATACCACTCTGGATATGGACGTTTGTACGAAAAGGTCTGCCCTTTTGGTTTTAAACCAAACTGATTTTTCATTATTTCGGTTACTCTGAGCAACAATTCATCAGCATTTGAGTTTGAATTTCTTGGCAATTGCCGACCTATCTACGGATTAAAATTTTGAGTGCCTTGATATCCTGGATTTAGAATCATATTGAGGGTATTATAATCTGAACCATAATGATATCCTTGGGGAATATCTATCTGTCGAGCCCCTTGCTGATTTGTTGCTTAAAATCTCTGATTAAAAACATTAAGATCTATATTTCTACGGATCATTTGAACCGATGGTGCTATTTTTTGAGCCGACAGTGGTATTTGGCCTGATGTACCAAAATTAACCATCTAATTCTAAACTTGCCCTGTCAGCTGTTGCACGTGATGTACTTATGATCTAAGATTATATTACATTTGATTAGTAGTAGCACCCTAAATTTGCTCAGATGAATTCTGAATTGCCTGGGCATCACCACTCTTAGCTAGTGCTGCTTCTTGGTGGCTAGTACCGGCTTGATTAGTTCCCTAAGTCCATGGACGTGGAATATTGTAATAAGCCGGTCCAACCTGATCAAATAGAAATCCATGAAACATCCCCTTCATGGCATTGTGGAATGTATTTAAGAAAACTGTATTATGATTTAACATTGCATCATGAACAGATTTATTGACAGCTTCTACAAAGAAACGTCTATCATCAGTTTCGTCTGTATTTGACTGTCCGTGCATCAAAACTCTCGACAGTGGATATTTGTGAATAACTTTATTGTCACGTGTTTTGGTGTATGACATCAGTCACTTGTTCTGAAACTTCTCTATAGCTTTACCAATGACATATTTGTCCTCAGCAGGCAAGTCTTCATAAGGCACCATAAGAATGTCCTTGTTATTGTGAACCGCCATGACGATTGTGGTCCCACCGAATATGTCAAAAAGTGTGTTGACACAAAAAATTGACGATGTAACACACAGCAAGCCGGAAGATCTGAAGTGGAACGAGACCAGAGATCTGCTTGGCTTCAACACAAAACCAGTTGATTCTGAAAATCCAACAACGTGCCAGTCAATTTAACCTGCAATTGACAAGGAGAGAAAATCTTATCAGTAATTTAAGGTGAAACATGTCAGTGTTACACCAAACAGTTCCAAATATATGGTTAGATAGCCGATTCAATGAGGCTATTGACTAAACAGTCGATATCCGGCGTATCCATGAAAAGAGTATAACATACGAACAAATCGACTGTCTAATATAAATAAATCTACAAACAGTTTGAATCTAATCTATTATCATCAACAGCGAGGTTTGATCGGATCGATATAGCTACGATAATGATAACAAACTAAAGTCAAAGAATCTGTAAAACCATCTATATGTTGATAGATTCATGAAAACATGCTATATGCGTGAGAGTATAGGAAAATCGGTTAAAATAGCCGATGCAGTCATAGCAAACAAACAGAGTACATATCTTGATCATGAACAAGACCACTAATCGATAATTTCTAATCTAAAGTCTTACCAGTGAGGTTCGACCGGATCGATGCAGCTATGGTAGTGTCATTAGATTAGATCTCATTAACTAATGAGTTTATTCAAGATTAAAACATGCATTTGAATGCATACTATGTTTGATTGGAATAGATATAGAACAGCCGATCTAACGGAATTAAGCTATCAATCATAAGATTTAAAGCGTGACCAGACTAGAAGACGACCAATTAAGATAATGTGATGCCGATCTATCTCTATTTCAATAAAGTGATTTTGTTATAATTAAGAAAACATTAATTATAACAAGATCGATAACTAGTGAATCAACCAAAAATAGCAAGAAAATCCTACTAATCTTAGCAGATTAGATAACTGGTGATATTATATTAAACAATAAGTTATTTAATACAAGATCGATAACTTTGATCTATATTATGATTCGTAAGGGATCAATCAGCTGATACAGCCTTACAAACTACGATACAGATCGATAACTAACTTATATTATGGCTCATAAAAGATCAATCAGCTGATGTAGCTTTACAAGCACAATACAAGTCGTGACGGTACTCACAAACAAGCTGGAGGTCGATCAGTCGATGCAGTCCTGTTTGCTGAAGAACTCGCCGAGATCTACAGTACTCCTACTCCTAATACGATGGCGAAAGCCGAAAAGATTGTATTGATTGAATGTTCGTCCCTTTTTACAATAACCAGGGTCTAATATTTATACCAGAACCTAACACATGAATCATACTAAAATACGACTCATTATAATTCTTGAATAAAAGAAAACTTCATAACTTAATAATAACTTGGATTCCAATTTTCCTTATTCGTAGAGTCCGACACGTCTTCTTGGCGCCACTCAAGTATAGCCCATTGACATCGTCTGCTGACGTCATATATAAAATTGCCGATTCTAACATTACATCTAAATCAGCTGATACCGATTCTCACCCAATCGATTCCTTGATGACACAATCCTGGAAGTTTCGAGTTTCCTGCATTTTTCCCTCCCAAATTTTAATGTAAACAGTATCTTTCCCAAGAAAAAAAACCAACTTTCTTTTCTACTGTACTAGTATAAAGAATCGCACCCATGCCCTGCTAGATCCTGTGGCCTTGTTTAGATTAGGGTTAGGAATAAGTATTTGGCACTGTAGCACTTTCGTTTGTATTTGACAATTATTGTCCAATCATGGCCTAACTAGGCTCAAAAGATTCGTATTGTAATTTACAATCAAACTATGTAATTAGTTATTTTTTTATCTACATTTAATACTCCATGCATGTGTCCAAAGATTTGATGTGATAGAGAGAACGAAAAAAACTTACAATCGGCCTGTGTGTCCCTCCTACTGGTTCTTCGTGAAGCCTTGGATGTCAGTGAGTGAGTGACCGAAGACCGAAGACGGCAGCAGCACAGCCTGACAGGTAGCCCAGCCGCCCAAAAGCCAGCCGCTGTCGCCATCTCCACGTGCCAGTGCCACCCCCACCTTCCTCCACCTTGCCTTCTTCCTCTGTCGCTGCCATGGCGGGGGCCCCAAGTCTCCCCAATCCGCAACGTTCCTTAACGCCGTCCGCTAAGCAATGGCATGGACCCCACCCTACGCGACGCCACGCTGACGCCAACACGGCTTCCCCCGCCGCCTCGCCACCGTCCCGCACGCAGCACTCTCCCGACCACCCCCAGCCAGTCTCCAGCTCACCTCCGTCTCCCGCCACGCGCCCCGCTTCAAACTTCTCCCGCTCCTCTCCATATCCATGCCTGCCCCTCCGGCCTCCGCCACCAAATCCTATATAAACCAGGCCGCACACACGTTCCCACTCCAGCCATCGATCCATCGCCAGCCACGCCATCCATTTCGATCGAACCAAGGAACATTCTAGACACCACTGGAACGATCGCCGCTACCGCCACCGCCGCCCAATCCATGGAGTACGGCGTCGCCGGCGACTACGGGTACGGGTACGACGACCAGCAGGAGCCGCCGTCTTCCGCGGACGGGGACGAGTACGCGACGGTGCTGTCGGCACCGCCGAAGCGCCCCGCGGGGCGGACCAAGTTCCGGGAGACGCGTCACCCGGTGTACCGCGGCGTGCGGCGGCGCGGGCCCGCGGGGCGGTGGGTGTGCGAGGTCCGGGAGCCCAACAAGAAGTCCCGCATCTGGCTCGGCACCTTCGCCACCGCCGAGGCCGCCGCGCGCGCGCACGACGTTGCCGCGCTCGCGCTCCGCGGGCGAGCCGCCTGCCTCAACTTCGCCGACTCCGCGCGCCTGCTCCGCGTCGACCCCGCCACGCTCGCCACCCCCGACGACATCCGACGCGCCGCCATCCAGCTCGCCGAGGACTCGTCCGCCTCCTCCCCGTCCGACTCGCAGCAGGACGCCCCCGTGGCCGTGGCCGTGGCGTCCACGACGCCCGCGCCCCAGTCGGCGCCTTCGTCGGCGTACCAGCAGCAGGCGGACGCCGCCGCGGCGGCGGCAATGTACGGCGCCAGCTTAGAGTTCGACCACCCGTATTACTACGACGACGGGATGGTGGGCGGGAACGACTGGCAGAGCAGCAGCGGTTGGCATAGCAACATCGACGGCGACGACGACGGGGCCGGCGCCGCCGAGTGCGCCGGCGACATGACGCTCTGGAGCTACTACTGAGCTGGATGCACCTGCACCGGCGCAGATCAAGCGGCTGCTCTAGAGTCTCGAACACATGAGATTGGGAGAGGAGGCACGCTGGACTGATAGACAGGAGGGAGCTTGAATTTAAATTCAAATGTTTGTACACGAAGGAACGGCAAAAGGGCATGCAAGAATGCATTTGCCGTTCGTCTTCCTTTTTTGATGGGGAGAATGATAATAATAAAGACTAGTAGCTCTGCCTAGAGATGCTCTATTACTATTTTTTGAAACAAAAAGGGAGGAATCTTTTTTTTTTTGCATTTTTTCCTTTACATTTTAAGAAAAATAATAAGTTTGACACTGCTAAATGCTAATGTTCATGGGAGGAGAGGAAAACAACTAGATTAAGGGCTCGTTCGGTTAAGGATAAATCTGGATAGGAATTATTTCTGGTGAACACCGGCATATAAGTTACACTAGCAATCCTGGTTGTAATGATTCTAGGACACAAATCCATAGCAACCGAACGCAGCCTAACTAGGCAGGAATTCCAGGATTCCCTGTTGCTGCATGTATGGGTTCGAGTGTAAGTTGGCCCTGCCTGGTGCTCGCGTTGCAGAGTTTAGACCTGCATCCTGTGCGTGCCTGGTGGTATACCAAGTACTCCCTACATCCGGCAACTATCAATTTTGGATAAGCCAAACAATACAAAAGTTACTAACATTTTACATTAGTGGTCATCATATTTTTTTATGAACTTAGTAAAATTTAGAAAAAATTGCCTGGATTCAAATCCAAAATTGTAGTATTCCAAAAGAGGAGGGAGCAGAAATGGCAACGGCACGCAGGTCAGAGACAGGTACGATTGGATAGCAGATGCACGGGCCTGCGGCGGCGGTGACGGTGATCCATTCATCCCAGCCTCCCAGGCAGTCGGACATGGCGCACGTGCTTAGACAATCATTAAAATGAGGCCCCGTTTACATCCAATTTTTTTTGATTTTGGCTACCGTAGCACTTTCGTTTGTATTTGAGAATTAGTGTCTAATTATGGACTAATTAGGTTCAAAAGTTTCGTCTCGCGATTTCTCACCCAACTGTATAATTAGTTTTTTTTCATCTACATTTAGTACTCTATGCATGTGCCGTAAGATTCGATGTGACAGGTACTGTCCAATTTTTTTTTAAATCTAAACAGGCCCCGAGCACCGCACCGGCCTCGGTTGCAGATTTGCAGGCAGAGACGCGTTTGCGCGGGCGGCGCGCATGCAGCTCAGGACAAATCTGCCTTCCCCATGGCCCATCGTATCGTATTCTCTCAATCTGCGGGCCCGCATGACGCAGACTGCTTCAGTGCCACACCCCCATGTGCGTTTACTAATTCTATCTGAAAACTAACTGCACTAAAATAATCACCGTAATCACTGCACTAAGATCTTGGCGGTGGCCGCCGGCGGCGGCGCAAGTTCCAGCACACGGTGCCGCACGTGCGACTCGTTGACAGCTTACGACATGTGCCCTCCCTTGACAGGAGAGAAGCAGGCGAGCTTAATGAAGGTCGTTGCTAATAAAGATACTGGTACTCCTGTACTACCTGACGGGGAATCATGCCGATAAATATAGGTCGTTGCTAATCATATGGGCACCGGCCGCCCTCCTACTCGCGTAGACGCGTCTGCGCGGGCGGCGCGGCGCATGGCCACAGCTCACGACAAGCGCCGCGCATCATCACCTCCGGTTGCTACGGTCACGGTCAGAAGCAGCAGCACGAGGATTCACTGATGATGCCTGAATCTTCAGACTTTCATTCAGGGCTGCAGGTGCAGCTCCAGTGGATGGGTTCGTTCGCACCACTCTCTTCAAGGAAGGGGAGGTGGCGGACGCTGAGCTGATATTTGTTAGAGGAGGAAATTAATTTTCTTTACGAATTAACTAAGAATGACATAGGGTATATTGTTTCGTTGCATTTCATGCCGTGTGCATGTGTTTCTTTGTGTGCAAAAACAATCTTTTAATGTGCTTAGTGCCATAAGTTTTGGAAAAAAGTTTCAAAATCAATTTGTAAATAAATAAACTTGTTTAAAAAGGAGAAACACAAACACACCTGGTCGACCGGCCCACCTGGCCTCTCCCTCTCAGCTCCCTCCCTCTCTCACTAACGCGTGGCCCCGCCCCGTCAGCCTCTCTCAGGCTCGGGCTCTCAGCGACGGCGGGGCAGTCCCAGGCTCGGCAGCGGCGTAAGCGGCTCCCCCTCCCGCATCTCGCCACTCACCTCCGGTCCTCCGCACACCGGTCGGCGACCCTGCGTGCGCGCCTCCCGCCTCCGGTGGACCGTCTGCGCGCCGCGCGCCGCCGGCGGGCAGCGGGAGCCAGCAGCCGCTGCTCCACCAAGGCGGTCGCGAAGCGTTACCCGTCCGCTTAGCGCTTCAGCGCGCTGAAGCGTGCGCTTAGTGCAGCTTTTTGGAACCCTGGAGATGGCCAAGTTTCAGGTACTTCTAATTTCCTGCAATACAAGTATCATATCTTTTTTTGCCAAATAGAACACCATAGAATTCTCTGCTCATCCTTTTTTAGGTACTGAATTCCTTTGTGTTTGTGTAGTACTGAAATTATGATTGGCTATTTCTCTGATGCAGTGAGGTTAATAGTTTCATACCTGTAACTTTTTCCTATGAAATATTTCTGAATTTTAAGTTACTATTAATATTTGTTTTGTGTGCTCCATTTGGCTCTGATTTTATTGATCATTGCAACCACTCCAATGCTGTGTGTAAATGAACGTGTCATGCTTTCCAACTTGTGTATGCATGACAATTACAATGTTTTTCACAGTCACTAGCACAAATACCTCAACAAGCATGCCGCACGAGGTTTTGTTATCTGTGATGGTGTATTTGTTTCATGCAATCAATCATTATATTAATGCCATTAAATGTGATATGGTAAAGTCCTCTTTTGCTATAGTTATTTTGTTTAATGAATATGCTTTCATGATCTCAATGATGCAACAACTACGAATTTTAGAAGGTTTCCCCCCTGCAGCAATTTAGTTCTTATTTCATCCCTATGTACATTCTACTTCTGACATGCAATCCGAGCACCTTCTTTTGAGGTCCGCATGCCAACTGTTATCCACCTGGTTCATAGAAGATTTATTAGTGGGTGTCAGTGTTATTGAAGATGGTTGTCCCAGATATCCGGAATCATATACAGACACAATGTAACACATCTTGTTACTTTGAACTGAAAACTGTGTCCTGCTGTAGTTGAACAACTACATGAATAATGTAGCTGCCTAACTGTAATTCATCTTCCAGTAGGTTCATAGGAACCTTGTTTTGGCCTATTGCTATTTCACTGGTTTAGATTATGCATGTATTCTCTGCATAAACTATCATGCCACCTATATCTTTGTTAATCACTGCCCCTTGCTTCAGGAACGGTTGAACCGGGTCATTGTTGGTCTGTCAAGACAAGTTTGAAGCAGCCAAACTCCAGAAGATGAAAACAGATGCAACTCAGGAACTGGAATCTTGTGTCAACAGATTTATCGATGACAGCATCAGGGTCCTCCCCCATGTGGAGCAGATCAATTCCACTCTCGTCCACCGCTACACCCGCCTCATCATCGCTGCCTCCGCCTCCTCCCCAGTCTCCCTGCGCGCCCTCCTCCCCATCCATGCCCGCGCCATCGTCCTCGGTGTATCCACCAACCCGGCCTTCGCCACCAGCCTCCTCGCCGGCGTGGCGCCCGCCTCCCTCGTCTACGCACGGGATGCCTACATGTGGAACACCCTCCTCCGCGAGCACGCCCACTCCCAGTCGTCGCACGCTGCCGACACCCTCGCCCTCTACAAGCGGATGCGCGCCGCAGGCGTCGCGCCGGACCATTACACCTACCCTATTGTGCTTCCAGCTTGCGCGGCTGCGCGCGAGCCGTGGCTCGGACGGGCCGCACACGGCGACGCGGTGCGGTTCGCGCTCGCTGGGGATGGGTTCGTGCAGGGGCGGATCCAGAACGGGGCTGCGCCCCGGGCTGAGCTGCTGATTCACATTCAGGGTTCGTGCGCAGCGCTCTCATCGCGATGTACTTCCAGGAAGGGGAGGTTGCAGACGCTGAGCTGGTCTTTGCGGAGAGCCATGGCTCGTCCCGGACGGTCGTGTCGTGGACTGCCATGGTTGCTGGCTACGTGCAAAACTACTTCTTTGGGGAGGCAGTTGCGCTGTTCGGCACGATGGTTGCCGAGGGTGTCCTTCCGAATGAGATCACTCTGATCAGTTTCCCACCCTGCGTTGGCTAATGCGCTCATCGCAATGTATGGGAAGTGTGGGAGCATTCCCATGGCAGAAGCTTTGTTTGAGGGAATGGCAGTACGCAGTATGGTTTCCTGGAACACGATGGTTGCAATGCATGAACAACATGGTGATGTGGTTGAGGCAATCAAGTTATTCTGTAGGATGCTTAATGAGAAGGTGGGGTTTGATTGTGTGACCTTGGTCAGTGTTCTGTCTGCTTGCGCACAATCAGGAGCCCTGGAGACTGGCAAATGGGTGCATGAGTTTGCCCGGAATCATGGGCTTGACACAGATGCAAGGATCGGCAATGTTCTTGTTGATATGTATGCAAAGTGCGGCGAGATTGCTAGTGCAAGGAATGTCTTTGACTGTTTGCGTATGCGGAGTGTTGTGTCCTGGAGTGCCATGATAAGTGCATATGCTAACCATGGTGATTCTGAAGGGGCTCTTAAAATCTTCTCCCTGATGAAAAGTGGAGGCGTGAGACCAAATTCCGTTCACATTCACTGCAGTTCTAGTGGCATGTGGCCACTCAGGCCTTGTTAATGAAGGACTAAAGCATTTCAACAGCATCCTTTCTGACTACCAAATGTCGCCTACACTGGAGCACTATGCCTGCATGGTTGACATGCTAGGGTGTGCTGGTAGACTTGTCGAAGCATATGAAATCATCAGGGGAATGTCTTTGTGCCCAGACAAGTGTGTGTGGGGTGCATTCCTTGGGGGTTGTAAGCTTCACGGTAATCTGGAGCTAGCTGAATGCGTTGCCAAGGACCTCTTCCAGTCAGGCTCCAATGTTGTCACATTCTATGTTTTGATGTCAAACATGTACTTTGAAGCTGGAATGTTGAAAGATGCAGAAAGGATGAGATGGGCCATGAAGGAGATGGAACTCAATAAGACAGCCGGGCGTAGCGCAGTAAACCAATAGGGAGGTAGCAGACCTGTGTAATTCTGATATTAGTTAGCTTTATTATTTACCATTATATACTAACATGAAGTTTTGATGGTCATCATCTGTAGTAATTTAGGGTATATGGTTCACTAGTTATTATAAACTCAACACATGGGGGCTCTTCCCTTCTCTCACTGACCATTTTATCCGGGACGTCTAACATGGCTTTCCAACCTTATACTAAATATCTGCTGATATCCTCTTCAGGATTTTCAGACATGAGTTTGATGTATTTTTCATATCAGAGCAACAAAATTATTGGAAACAAAGACCACCTTCAAGGTACACTATGAGTAAACCCTGAAAAAGGTGCCTTTTGTGCATGCCATATTCAACTAAAATGACATTGTGATGCCTGAGCGGAACTTCAAAATGTATCCCAAATATACCCTGACCATTACTGAAAGGTGGGACTTGCTAACTCTCACTCCCATGGGGTTGCAAGTGTCACATCTTGCAGCACTCTATACTCATGAAGTAGGAGGAGATCCACAAAGTCCCCAGGCCACTTGCTGACCAAGTCCGATCCGCCTCGCTACTCACTCCACCGTGCCAGGGCTGTGAGTAGGGATAGAAATGGATGTCTGAAAATCTGAATTATCTGAATTCGTATCCGCTAAAAACGTAAATATGGATATTCGTATTCGCATCCGTAACTAATATGGATACCCTTTTGTTATATTACCTTCCCTTTTTATGGGCTGATGCTTTTGCTCTTTCTTTACATTACCATTTGTTTTATTAGTCCATTAGCTCTTTGGTTTTGTAGTATAGAATTTTCTCCTGTGGGATGTTTTCCTGTACACAATCATCGGACTCTGATGTTTGATTTATCTGTGTTCAATCTGTTGAGCATCAGTCATTCATAGTTTCAGTCTCAATTTAATTTTGCACAGGAACATGTTCAGTTTGGCCAGCAGACAAATCTTCATTTTGGCCATTCAGTTATATGTAGCAGGCTTTTTATCATTCAGTATGATCTAGCTGCAGATAGTATGTTCCATAGTTTTAGACTTTTAAAAATGGCTTGCATAATTTCAGGCTTGCGTGTCGCCACGTCTGCTAATCATGGATAGCTCCGATCGCTTCCTATCAGTCAGGTAACCCGTCAAAGCTTGCCTGTGTTCTGCGGGTCAACAGTGGGTAGGAGACACACATGCTTGCGTGCAGGACTGTGTGCGGTGCTGATTTTTCACATATCCCTAATAGCCATCACTCTTATGCTGTTTGGTTCTGATGCAATTAGTTCATGGATGGATACGGCTTTGCACTGTCCATATCTAGGAAGATTGGACTCTGCAAACACTGTAGGTGGTCGATTGTTGGCATTGCACCATTAGTTGATTGGCTAGCATCCAAGAAAATTAGTTGCAACATAGTTACTGCTCATGGAAGTACTGCAACTGTAGGTCATTATCAGGCATTTGGATATCTGCAGCGATGTCTCTGGCATTACTGCCTTCATTTTCCTTACTTTGTTTGTCATCTCAGGGACCAACCTTGTTTGGAGGAACCACTATTGGCAACCATGTCCCACTCGTCGTGCCTTGGTGTGCAGCAATCATCGGAAGCAGAAATTAAAGCACGGTCCACCCACAGCCATGTAGAAAGGTATATGAAATAATGGTCATTCTCTGAAAATTTTCAGCATTACAATTTTGTCTCTGTGCTAATTATTTAGTGATCATACTGCTAGCAAAATTTGGAATGGTAGTACAAACAAACGGAACAATATGTAGTGTCCTGGCATCATTGTTCTTTCTTTCTTTTTCTTTTTGACAAAATTACCATCAGTTCTTCAGCTGTTTCTAAATTGGTGAGGCAAGAGGGCAACCTGTTTCATATATATAGAATGATATTGAATTATTTCAGTGCTACTTACAATTAGGAATTTCTTGAATAACAAAAACTTAAGTTGTTCAGTTCATACATGACAACACTGGGATCGAAGTGGAACTTTGTCAGGCACATGTCATATATGTGAAAGCACTATCGACTATCAAAATAGAGAATAGCAAAGTTTCTTCTTATTTTGAAAAACAGATAATGGTGTTCCCAAAAGAACAGCGCACAGAAGGGCCCTTGAGGTAAGCCAACTTTTAGGAGTCAACATTTATCCAAAACAGGGATCTAAATATCACTCTTCTGATTTGTTGTTCTCTGTTACTATCAGTTGGTGGAGAATGATAAGATAAGACATGCAAACATAGGCCCTGACAACCCTCCGAAACAAGCTAGGACAACCAAAAGCGGTGTGCCATCTCCCTTTGAGGTCATAGTGAAAGAGATGGAAGGAAACTCTGGCAAGTAGCTGATAAAGGAGATATACCCGACTTGTGGAGATCACGGACCCAAAAAAACATACTTGCTAATGTTTCCTAGACCTGAAGTTTTTGCTCATGTCCCATTTCACGTGGCACACACTGTTCTGGAGAAAGGTATGCTCAGGAATCGTGCTCCACAAGAATCAGTGCATTTGAATTTATTAGTGATGTAGGTCCATTAGGTATATATGGAGCAAGCATTTATAGTTGATTTTGAATTTCATGTAGATCATGCTTGGGCGGTAGCTCTTTCATTTTCTTGGCAGCTTTTTTGCACACGAACTGTTAAAATGAGTAGCATGTAAAGAACTCTGTGCTGACACTGTTTTTTTTTTTTTTGCCGACTCTTCTGGCATCCAAACTATTTCATATTTCCTTCATTTTTGTGAAAATCCAAGAAAAAAAATGGTGAAGCATGTTTTCCTTTCTTCGAACAAAAGAAACTTGTGTGCCTATTTAGTCAAACTATTTATATTTAGCCAGTTCCTCAACTGCTTGTGTATATGACTAACAACCTGCTTATTTCACATTCGGTGCAGACCAAGAACACCTTGATTTCAATACCAAGAAACTGCAAAGCTTTGCCAAGGAGAAATCTTGTGATCGCTGAGAAAGCCTGCCCTAGCAGGAAGATTCAGCGCTGACACTGAAATCCTTGGTTAGCCTTACAGACACACCTAAGTTGACATGGGAGGGAGCAGAAGTGAATTATCAGTTTGGTTGGATCGTCAACTGTCCAACTACAATGTTGTAGGATATCTCCTGTATAGATTGCTTTCGCGTCGAACAAAATTTGGTGCGATTGTTAGCACTTGCAAAAAAACTGTTGCAAATTGATTTTGAGTTGTTGAACAAAATGTTGATTGTATAGTTTTTGAATTATGTTTTCCTATGACATTTAACGCGATAAGTGTATAGTTCCTGATGGAGCATCCTTGATGGCTTAGCTGTAGTTCCTGATGGGGAATCCTTGATGGGACAATCAGTGTGTAGTTCCTGTTTCAAACTAAAGACAGGTGGCAGTTTGTAGTTGCTGTTTCAAACTGAAGACAGGTGGCAAACCTTAAGTGCATTATGTCTTAGCAACACCAATGTTAGTCTTCCTCACAGTGATAACTTGCAATGTGGGTCAGTGCAGTGGGTGCAAATCTGTTTACTCAAAATTGTGCAATTGCAGCAGATATGACTCTTCAGCTCAGATAGCTCAGAACAGTGGAGGGCATGTTGCAGGGCAGGTGGTGTTTACCTCTGCGGTAAACCAGACATGTTGTATGAAATATTATTACCAGCGAAGTCTATTCCCTGTGTGTGATCCAAAGAAGCTCCATCCGTGGTTCTATTCTATGGGATACTTTACAGTTGAGTTTATATTTATTAGTGAATATGAGCATGTTCCTATCTTAAGCGTGTCATAGACAAAGAAGTGGCAGAAATAGATAATCGTAATGAACTTGGTGTTTGCCGTCGCGAGGGCCGACCAGTCGGCCCAGCACCAGCCCCAGCGGGAAAGGACTGGACAAAGGAGGAGTCGCCGGCGCTGCGCGTCAGTGCCCCGGGAGTACGCCGGGACGGGGCCAAGCCCAGCCTTAGCCGCGACTGCAGCTGCTCCTCTCTGGCCCCGTTCGGCGCTGGTCGAGTTTGCGGCTGAACCGGCTGGAGCTAGTTGGACCCCGTGACCCAGGCGGAGGACCAGGCTGGTTGACAATATTCAGCTGCCGCCATCCTACTCTCTCTCCCGTCTCATTCGGTCGCGTGCTTAGGTTTCCATCGCTCCCAGCTGCCGCCATCCTCACTCACTCTCCCTTCTCGCCTTCGCCCGCGCCGCTGGTCCCTCATCGCCGCCGAACGCCGTCCGTCGTAAACCCCTCCCATCCCTTTTCCCAGAGAACGAAGGCGACATCCACACGGGCCGTCTCGCTAGTTCTGGTTCGGCGGCGCCTTCTCGGAGCCGTAGCCGTCTCGCGAACCAGATCCAGCCGATTTGTCGCCGCCGACGGGAGATCCGCCTTCCACGGCACCGGATCCGTCACCTCCTCCTGCTTCCGCCGTCCCTACAATATTCAGCTGCCGCCATCCCACTCTCTCTCCCGTCTCATTCGGTCGCGCGCTTAGGTTTCCACCGCTCCCAGCTGCCGCCTTCCTCACTCACTCTCCCTTCTCGCCTTCGCCCGCGCCGCTGGTCCCGCATCGCCGCCGGACGTCGTCCGTCGTAAACCCCTCCCATCTCTTTTCCCAGAGAACGAAGGCGACATCCACACGGGGCGTGTCGCTGGTTCTGGTTCGGCGACGCCTTCTCCGAGCCGTAGCCGTCTCGTGAACCAGATCCAGCCGATTCGTCGCCCTAGGCGGGAGATCCGCCTTCCACGGCACCGGATCCGTCACCTCCTCCTGCTTCCGCTGTCTCTACAACGGTATTTTCGGTATGCTTCCCTCTCCTGCTATCCCATTTTTTTGCATGCCGCTATCAGATCCGCTGGGTTAGGGTTGCAAGTTTTCTGCTCCGAGGTGTGGATGCCTAAGTAGAGACGGATTTTTGGGGACACATTGGTCTTGCACATCCGTTGCATCGAGGGTTAGAATAAACTCCATTTTTTAAATGTTTTCATTTACACTTGGCTCCCCTGGTTTGTCATGTACTCCAATCATGGATGAGTTGTACATCTGTGTCCTCATACCCCTGCTTATGCAGTCAGTCAATAAGCAATATGTGGATGTGCCTTTCATTCAGTTTCACTATGAAAACAATGCAATGTTTGAGCCTATAGTTTACCAATACATGTTGACTTGATGATTCAAATGCACAGAGTTGTATACATCTAAGGAACCGTTGCATTCAGTAGGTTTCACCAGTGGAAATGGTAGCCTGTATGCGTCATTTGACCTATTCAGCAGCTGTTCAGTATTACCGATGTGCTAACTTCTTTTGTTATAATAACAGTAATTAGGTTACTTCTTTTGTTACTTGTATAATCTGTTGTTAGTACAGAATACATACAGTTCCTGTTTGGAAATTATACATTTGCATGGGAGTACTTTGGTAAGCATTTAGCTCTGACATGGGAACATGTTTATCATGTAGGTGTGTTCTTTCGAAGTATATATACTGGCACCGTCGTCAACCGCTTCCTGCTCCCCGTCGAAATCCCCCCGGTACAACTTGCGTTCCAAGCGCGTGAAGCGAGAAATCAAGGCAAGTACACAATTCTGACCATTGCATCATATTTTAGTTATTTCGTTCAATCCCTTAGTTTTTTCGCTACCATTAGTATGTCCAGCCACAAACGACAATAGCCCTTCCACGTTCCAACAGATGCCACAAAAGCGTGCAACTTGGACCGAGGATGAAACCAAGCTGCTGCTTGACCTTTGTCTTCAAGAGAAGGAAAAGTGTAACTTCACCTAGCAGGGTCTCACTAGTGGTGGCTGGCACAACATTTACACTTATTTCCCCCAGTTTGATAAGAGACAATGCAACAATAAGCTAGGATACCTAAAAAGCCTACCAGACATGGAAAGATGGGTTGACAGCCACTGGGCTTGGGAGGAACCCACGTACGGGCGCCATTGATACTGACACTGAGTACTGGGAAACTCAACAGGGTTCCCAGCCCATGAACTCGGTACGTGATCTTGATAACAGTTTCGATTACATAGGTTTCATTGTTTAACATTATGTGATCCTTTTGTTTTTTTAGGATGGTAGTCAGCCTGAGTCCCTCCATGGTAGGCAACCTCCCTTCCTGGACCAACTGGAGGCACTGTTCGGGGACCGCAACCGGAACACGGGCTGCTTCGTGTCCGATGGTGGTATTCGGGAGTCAACGCCTCCTGCTACCGTGCGTCGGCTAGACTTAGGCGGCCCATCCAGCTACCATTCTGGTTCGAAGAGGGACAGCAGGGATCATGTTGTCAACAGCCCAGAGAAGAAGAAGAATTGCAATGTGGGGGAGTACATTGCCCGGTTGTCTGAGAGCATTGTTGCAAGGAGCGCATCAAGGGATAGAGAGCGGACCCATGAACAGGTGGAGGTAGATGAAGTAATGCAACTTTTACGAGATGACGGTGTGCCAGCCACTTCAGACATGTTCTTCTTGGCAACAGATTTGTTCAATAACTCAGTGCCCCGGCGGGTGTTCAAGAATCTGCGGACATCCGAAGAACGTATGGCGTGGCTGACATATCGAATGAACAAGAACAAGTAGTTCAACAGCTGGGATGTTGATCTTAGTGTGAAGCAACGGTGGCATTTGAGTGTCGTCTTGTATCCTTTACATTCATTGTTGTCCTAGATGTGTTGAGGTTCCATGTCTTGTAACGGGGCCTTTGCCCAAAAACCATGTGTCTTATTTTTTTTCCAGAACTTGTTATCAGTTGTGTGATGCGATGTATTTGTTTGAGCTGTCAGTCATGACTTGGTTGTTGAAACTATAAATTATTTCATTGTTAACAGATGCTTTAAAGTGATCTATGTTTTAACACATCAACATGGGGTACTTTTGTTGCAGGTACATCAGGGACTGGTTGCAGAGGTCATCAGTAATCGACAAGGTTGAAGGTGTGTATGCCTTTTTCCAGTTTTAGTGTAATACAGTTATAGTTTGATAACATCTCATATGCAGTTATAGTTCTATGAATAAGAGTAGGTGAAGTCCAGTGCTATCTTCTAGTTTAGGTGTTCTGATATGTTAGTAATGTGGTTGCAATGGTATCTGTAGGCATTGTAACTCGGCGGCCGCTTGTGCTGCAGCTCCACAGAATTGATGGTGAAAGGGAATATGCTAAGTTTATGCACCTTCCGAGAAAGAGATTTACAAATTTTTGTAATTCATCTGCTCCTTTTTCCTTTGGTGCTGCATGATTCATGACTGATCGGATACGATTATATCAAATTATATTGTCACTTATGGTCTTCAATGCTAAACTAGACTTTTTTAAACTGTAAAGTCAGTTTATCCAAATGGTACTTGGTAGATAATTATAGTTGTATTCTTGCAACTGCTGTGAGGAAGGAGATAGCTGATGAAACTAATAGAGAAACAGGCCGCTCAAAGCAAATATCTTCTGTCCCAATCCATTTACACATATTTTCTCCACATGGTAAGATGCAAACGCTAGCAGGGTATATTGTTGTTGTTGCATTATCACATCTCAACTGTTCGGTTCCTAGAGATTGTTGTTTGTTGCAAAGGATTTATGGTTTTCCTTTAGCTCGTCGACTCTGTCATAAGTTGGACAGCCATAACGTAATTTTTTTTGTTTTGTCTGACAATTTTACATTCTTGCAGTTGTGAATCTAACTCTTACTTGATCTTCCCGGGCTTACTAAAGTAGCAGTTGGTAAGTCATTATCAATTATTTGTTTTGTTACTCTTCTTTATTTAGATGTTCTTGTCTTAATTTGCTATTGTCATAAGAAAACAGCCTTTCAGCTATGGCATACCAGCTAGGTTGTAAATGGTTAACGAATATGATTGATTAAAGAAACTTAGAGTTCAATTTTTGGGTTAATGGTTTGAGTCTAAAGTGCTCTCATACCAGCTTGGAATGTGCTTACCAACGATGGTTTATACTTTTGCTTGCCAGCATTTAGGGGCATGGACAACAGCGACGAGGAAAGTCAGAATTCTAGTGAGATGAGTTTCAACGAGGTGGTTATTGCAGCTATGGCTGTAGGCATAGCAATTTGGGACATGCTGCAGGTACCAACACAAGGTAACCCTTATGTCCCAGTGCCTGAGCCTACCAGAAGACAGTGGGTAGAGATTCTGTTGTCAGATGCTAGTAGGTGCTATGAAAACTGCCGAATGCGGCCTGAAAATTTGGTTAGGTTGCATAGCATACTACGTGATAGCTATGGCCTAAAAGGAAGTAGGGAGCTTGAATCAATTGAAGCTTTAGCCATGTTTCTGTGGGCACGTGGTACAAATCAATGCCAGAGACAAATGCATGAGAGATTTAGGAGGGGGTTGGGGACATGTAGCAAGGTATTTGCCCATGTTCTAGCTGCCATGACTGCATTTGCAAATGACATAATTAGGCCTAGGGACACTAGTTATTCAGTAGTGCCCGCTGAATTGGTGGAGTACTTGCCATTTTTTGATGGATGCATAGGCGCCATGGATGGCACTCATATAGATGTCATAGTTGATCAAGGAGTCCATGATAACCACATTAATAGGAAAGGAAGGCCAGCCCAAAATATGATTGCGGACTGTGACTTTGACATGAGGTTCACATATATTGGGGCAGGGACAGAGGGTTTTGCACATGATATGCGGGTCAAAAGAAAGGCAGAAGTCGATACCTCTTTCCCACATCCACCGTCAGGTTAGTTGAACTTAGATAATTTTGGTTGTGTCAGGTTGTAGCTTATTGTATGTTAACTATTCAGTTGCTGTGAATTTGTGCAGGACGCTATTACTTGGTGGACTCCGGTTACGCACTTCGCCCCGGGTATCTGACGCCGTATCCAAATAAGAGGTATTGGGTGAAGGACTTCCAGACAAGGGGGGGCAACAGATGCGCAGGAGCTGTTCAACCGGCATCATTCCAAGCTACGAAATGTCATAGAGAGGACATTTGGGGCAGCGAAAGCAAAGTGGCACATGTTGAAAGGCATACCTCATTATCAGGGGACCAAGCAAACCCAGATAATTCTTCCGCTTTGTGGACTGCACAACTACGTGCATGAGCTGGAGGGTCAGAATTGACAAGTGCGGATCAGGCAGGCGCCATAACTTGGCCCTTTGGGTCAAGTGGCAGCTATGGCGTTGGGAGATCCTAATGACATGGAACATGTCCGCGAGTGGATAACATATGGACTGCCACTCATTGGGAAGACAACGTAAGTGAAACAATTTCGTTTTGTGACTGTTATAACATAAGTCATGCAATTTTCATCCTGGCTGTCTAGTTTGGGTCTAATGAGGATATGTTCACATGCAGGTGAAGTACCTGCCTACATAGTGCAACATGGCCACTTCTTTTTTTTGCTTCAGGTATTACTAAGCAAATCATTGTCCAATCCATGTGTAGTTTTTTGTAGCAGTACCAACACTTTCATGTCTGCTCTATTGCCTTCACTTCTTCTTGGTCAATATCTGTACTAGTTGGGCATACACAGACTTGAGATTTGGTTGGACATTGGTTGTTATTGTCTAAATAAAACTATGGAATTTACATGCACTGCACCATTCTTAGCTGTATTTTACTTTGCTTTAGCACGGGAGCACACCTCTCTTGTGTAACATGGTTGCAGGAATCAGGATAGACAAGGTAGTGTAGGTTCCAGGATATATCAAGTTGAGGCAATGAAGGTTATTTCTTCACATTTGAAACAAACTGGTTCATGTGGCAAAAGATTCAAATGTGTTAACTGATGAGTGGTAACTTGTCCGCAGGATGAGTACACTGACTGCCTTCTTTTGTTTCTTTATGAAGTACTACAGAGCAACATTTACAAAACCCTAACAATTGCTAACTTGAACTGTACCTGCAAGCAGTGTACTGATCTAATCTTATGTTGCTCATTTCCTTCGCTTCTTGTTTTTGTCTAGATGAAAGCTGGTGGGTGCATTCCTTGCTGCTGCGATTGAACAAGTTGGAGGTCAGACAGCTCTGGAAGCTTGATACATGTTTAGGAATTCTTTTGGTTGCAGCTTGTATCTGAAAGCTATTGTCGTTTCAGAGCTGATCAGCTTGATGCAGGTTTAGGAAATTTGTTTTTGTTTCAGCCTGTAACTGAAAGCTGTTGTCGTTCCAGAGCTGATCAGCTTGATGCATGGTTAGGAAAGTTGTTAGTAGAGTATACATAAGCCTGTTGTTGTTCCAGAGCTGGTGCAGTTTCGGTGAAATTATGTGCTGTTGTACTGAGCTGTTTCATTGATAAGTAGCACAAACAGTCACCGAATGGAGGTGTTTGAATTTGAATTCGAAATGCATTTAATGAGGATGTGGGGCTATTTTCTTTGAATGCTGTTGCTTGCTAGTTCAGCCGGCTAATTGTGGTGCTATTGGCTGGTATGAGCACTGTGCCGACTTTCAGCTCCAGCCGGTTTCAGCTAGAAACTTCACCAGCCGAACGGAACCTCTGTCCCTCAGCGGCTGAGAATGTAGATGCAGCGGAGGTGACTCGGGGGCGTTGCGGAGGTGGACGAGCGGGCGCGCATGGGAACGGCGTGCGGCGGCGGCTCCTGCTGGGTGTGTGGAGGTGGCGGTGGCTCAGGCTGGGCGCGCTCATGCGGCGGCAACTTAGGGCCAGAACGCTCCGCTCGCGAATCCACCACAAGCCTAGAGCGTCCGCCATGCTCGCCGGCCGGTACTCGATGTAGGAAGGGGAAGCACGGGACGGATGAAGCGAACGGCGAGGCCGCCACCGCCAGGCCGGACTCGTCCCCGGAGCGGAGTGGGATGACACATGACACTGACACTGACAGGAAGGCGGAGTGGCAAGAGTCGCACGGGAGAGCTAAGTGCCTCCACAGACCAACATGGCCTCCGATTGAATGTGATCATCAAGTCCCTGCACGTTAGGCTGAAATTTAGCTTACGCTTTACTTACGCTGATCTATAGTGAGCTTTACTTACGCTGATATGTGGCGAGAGAAAAACACTATTTATTAGTAGCAGGAATAGGGAGCCTTTGTTTTATAGATGAAGCCTTTGTTTTATACTCCCTCCGTTCCTATTTACCAGGACTACAAAGCCAAATACCAGATACCAAGAAGCGCTTATGCGCCCTGTTCGTTTGGGTTAGTTTGGCTTATAAGCCATGACTGAAAGTACTGTTGACTGATTTCATGTGAGAGAAAAATACTATTCGTTGGCTTATAAGCCATGGCTTATAAGCCAAATCGACCAAACGAACATGATGATAGAGGTACGTGCACGTATTAACTGTGTCATTTGCTGCGCCGGATTAGTATCGCGTCGCCGGCTAGGAAATCCTTTTTTATTTGGGAGCCCCGGCACCCGGACGTCCAATGGATACCGATCCATCGAATGGTGTCGTGCACGCCCACGTCTGACCCGCCTACGCCTGCTGGCCCGTGCTATTGTCGCTGTGCACCCGCTTGCTGCTACTGCGCAATTGCCTCCCGATGCTGCCCGTGTGCGGCTGTGCCTGCTGCTCGCGTCCTGTTGCTTGCATGTTGCTGCGTGCGGTTGCTTGCATGTTGCCGCGTGCCTGTGCTTGCTGCTTGCATGTTGTCGCGTGCCTGCTCCTGCTGCTCTGCTTGTGTGTTGCGTTGTATGCCTACGCCTGCTGCTCGCATGCTCTGCTTGTGCGGTGCGCTGCGTGCCTGCGCCTACTGCTCCCATGCTTAGCTCACGTGGTGCGCGCTGTGTGCTTACACTTGCTGCTTACCTGCTATGCTAGGTCTACTGTTGCGCATGCACGTAAGGACCATCCCGCTGTGCCGCCCATCCCCCGCCATCCTGTCGCGCCACGTAAGGACCATCCCCCGCCGTGCTCACACTAGGTGCGTCGCATCCTCATCACGGTACAAGTCTACTGCAACATCAGAATAAAATGACTTCAATAACATAACAAAACTACTGCAATACGAGATGCAAGATAAAAAAAAAGAAACTAAATGCAACAAAGAAATATTACTTGTTACAACACCATAACAAGGCTACTGCAACAAAAACAGAACAAAAAGCAAATGCGAGAAAGCAACATCAGAAAAAAAGACTAATGCAACAAAGAAAAATTACTTGTTGCAACAGCAAAACAAAGCTACTGCAACAAACAAGAAACAAAGCGAAATGCGAGAAAGCAACATCATCAGAAGACTAATACAATAAAAAAAATACTTGTTGCAACACAAAACAAAGCTACTGCAATAACATGAAACAAAGCGCAATGCGAGATGCAACATCAGAAAAAACTAATGCAACAAAGAAAGTTTGCTTGTTGCAACAACAAAACAACGCTACTGCAACAACATGAAACAAAGCGCAATACGAGATGCAACATAAGAAAAAAGAGACTAATGCAATAAAGAAATATTACTTGTTGCAACAGCAAAACAAGACTACTGCAACAGAGCTCGACAGAACCCTAGCCACCGCCGCGTCCCTCAGTTCTAGATCCCGAGGAGGAGGACGAGGAGGGGTCAGAACCAAGGACCCGCCTACCTCGCCGGCGCAACATGGGCGGGCGATGTGTGCAGGATGCGCTTGATTTCTTCTGCATGCGGCTGAAGAGGGCGACGCGGGGCGGGGACATGAGGCGCACAGCACGGGCTGGGTCCATCGGCAAGAGGCGCGGCGGAGGGAGTGCACGGCATGCGCGGGAGACATGCGCACGGTGAGGAAGGGCGAGCGGCCAACACTGAGACGAGCGGATAAGCATTGGAGATTTTTTTTGATTGTCAGAAAGAGAGCGCGGACGAGGAATGAGTGCTTGCTTCTGTCAAGCGGCAGCGGCACAGTAGCCTAGCATGCAAACCGACGGACGGACATCTGGCCTCCACTCTGCTCTCTAACGCCAACGCCACCCAATGGTAAAAGCGTTTTATTTTGTACTGCCGGCGGCTCCACTCTGCGCGCGACATTCCGAAGGCGGAGCAGCGTGGGACACGTGGCGCCGTATCCGTTCCTTATCTGACGCGCGTCCTGAAACCGTCGGACGTCAGGGAGTGCTGGCGCCCAGACGTCCGATGGATACCGTTCCATCGAACGGTGCCGTGCACGCCTGCGTCTGACCCGCCTGTCCCGCCTGCGCCTGTTGGCCCGTGCTATTGTCGCTGTGCACCCGCTTATTGCTGCTGCGCAATTGCCACCCAGTGCTGCTCGCGTGCGGCTGTGTCTGCTGCTCGCGTCCTGTTGCCTCCGTTTGTTGCTCACGTCCTGTTGCTCGCATGCTATTGTGTGCGGTTGCTTGCATGTTGCTGCGTGCCTGCGCCTGCTGCTCGCATGCTCTGCTCGTGTGCTGCGCTGCCTGCCTGCGCCTGCTGCTCGCATGCTCTGCTCGTGTGTTGCTCTACGTGCCTGCGCCTGCTGCTCGCATGCTCTGCTTGTGTGCTGCGCTACGTGCCTGCGCCTGCTGCTCGTGTGCTGCGCTGCGTGCCTGCGCCTGCTACTCACATGCTTAGCTCGTGTGGTGCGCGCTGTGTGCTTGCACCTGCTGCTTACATGTTATGCTGGGTCTACTGCTGCGCATGCACGTAAGGACCTTCCCGCTGCGTCGCCCGTCCCCCACCATCTCGTCGCGCCACGTAAGGACCATCCCGCCATGCCGCCCATCCCGCGCCATCCCGTCGCGCCGCCCATCCCTCGCCGTGCCCACACTAGGTACGTCGCATCCTCACCATGGAACAAGTCTACTGCAACATCAGAACAAAACGACTTCAACAACATAACAAAACTACTGAAATACGAGTGCAAGATCAGAAAAAAGAAACTAAATACAACAAAAAAATATTACTTGTTGCAACACCATAACAAGGCTACTACAACATGAAACAAAGTGCAATGCGAGATGCAACATCAGAAAAAGAGACTAATGCAATAAAGAAATATTACTTGCTGCAACAGCAAAACAAGACAACTGCAACAAAGCTCGCCGAAACCCTAGCCACCACCGCGTCCCTCAGATCTAGATCCAGAGGAGGAGGAGGACGAGGAGGACGAGGAGGGGTCAGAACCAAGGACCCGCCTACCTCGCCGGCGTAGCATGGGCGGGCGGTGTGTGCAGGATGCGCTCGATTTCTTCCGCATGCGGCTGAAGAGGGCGACGCGGGGCGGGGGCGCGAGGCGCACAACACGGGATGGGTCCGTCGGCAAGAGGCGCGGCGGAGGGAGTGCACGGCATGCGCGGAAGACATGCGCATGGTGAGGAAGGGCGAGCGGCCAACGCTGAGACGAGCGGATAAGCACTAGAGATTTTTTTTATTGTCAGAAAGAGAGCGCGGACGAGGAATGAGTGCTTGCTTCTGTCAAGCGGCAGCAGCATAGGGCATGTTTGGTTCCCTGTATGCGGCTCAACCAGGCTCGCGGGATGCAACAACCGAATGTTTGGTTGCCTGTGCCGATGTTTGGGCCTGGCCCGCGTGGTGCAAAAAGTGTCCTTCAGCCAGGCTCTGCAGATACGGGGAAATCGAGCGTTTCCCAGCGGCCAGGCTAGCCTGATACACGAGGTGCATGTGGAGAGGCTGCGCGTGGCAAAAAAGTCATCAGCTCAGCGCCGGACCGGACAACCAAACAGCGTTTGTCTGCAGCCTGTTTGGACTGACGCAAGTAACCAAACGCAGATACCTTGCATGCGTTCGGCCTGGCCATAGAGAGCCTGGTTCTCTGCTACGAGCCTGGCTCCGGTGGGTAGTGAACCAAACGCGCCCATAGTAGCCTAGCACGTAAACCGATGGATGGACATCTGGCCTCCACTCCACGGTGAGCAGCTGGCCTCCACTCCGCGGTGAGCAGCCACCCAATGGTAAAAGCGTTTTATTTTGTACTGCCGGCGGCTCCACTCCGCGCGCGACATTCCGAAGGCGGAGCAGCGTGGGACACGCGGCGCCGTATTCGCTGCATGCATGGGACGGATTAGCTAGTACAGCGACGGTTCAGCTGCATGCATGCAACATGTCATTGGTACTATTGCCCGCCCCCTATTGGCCCCCGTTCCCGTTCGCTGGTACGAAACTTGACAGCTGAAAAACATTGTTCTCGCTGAATTATTGTGAGAGAAAAATATTATTCCGGCTAAAAAAAGAAGTCGAGCAAGCTAAATATGAGATAAGCCGAACATGACCATTGTGACTGATTCTGAAAACGGGTGTACGCGGGATAAACCGGAACGGAGAGAGTATATGGAAAGCAACTGGATCGAGATCCATCCCATGGTACGTAATCAGTAGAAAATTCAGTTTTTGTAGATGAAGGCCTTTGTTTTATAGATATTAGGTAATTATACTTGAAGAATTAGTCAATTATATAACAAAACAAATATCATTTCTTATACCTGATGTTCAGATTTATTTGATGATATAAATATCAATTGTGGCAAACTATTAGGTGGATTTCTTTATGTATACTTCTTATTAGTGCATCATAAAGGCAGTGCATGTTATTATAGTGCTTTAGTTTGACCACTTGTTTCAAAAAAAGTGCTACAAACTACATATTTGAAAGACAAACTCTGAAACTCATATGTAGTTAATGAAGTGATGCAGCATTGTACTTACTGATTGCAATGCTTTTAACTATGGCTGCAATTCTCAACGTGACTTCTACTGGCTAAACTATCACATTCAAGCTTGATATTAAACATATAAGACCAGTAATTATGTCCTGATCTGATACCATTCAGGAACTCTACCTGCGTGACACATGACTACCTACAGCAAAGAGACTAGATCTATATCTAAAATGAATGAATATATCTACTTTATCTCTTGGCATCCACAGACAAAAAAACACACACGAAAGGACAAGAAATGGGATAACAAGGGCCCAAGAAATCAAAGAAGCCCACGGCGGCAGCAGAGTGACGCAAGGTTCTATTGAGTAGAAGGCAGCTCGAGCTCAAGGAGTACTTACGTACTCCTACACACCTTCCCAACGATATCCTGTCAGAGGCCAATCTGCTGCAGAGCGGATACCTCTTCATCATACCTATGGCATTTATATAATGTTTACCTGGAAACACAAAAATACATACAGTACATGCAGCGCAGATGAACCATTATACAGGACCATTCAGTTGTCAGATCAAAACCAATCTAGACGAAGCCAAGGACCAGTCAGTTGTCAGACCAAAACCATCTATCCAAGCAGGAAACGAAGATACGAAGACCCCGTAAAGCCACGAACATGCTTCGGTCTTTTGCATCCAGAATCCTCTGGAAAGGACATCGAACGTGCATACGCACTCCTCTGGAATGAAGTGCTTTCGCAAGGGAACGAAACGAAGAAGATCAATATAGTAAGTGTGTGAATGCCACCCCTGGCAAAGAAGGTCTCCTGCCCGAAGGATCCGAGGAGAGGGTACAGGTCAGGTCAAACCCCATCAGAAACTCTTACACAGCCAGGTGCCTCTTTTGGCCATTCCTCCATTGGATGTGGCCACCAGCACTAGTTTGACAACTCTGCAATTCAAGACCTGATGCAGGCCTGCCAATGCCACGATCGTAAACAAGTTCGAAAATATATTGCAACCTTTATCACTGCAAGTGTTTTTTAAGCCATTTTGATGCCTTTTTGTACACTCTTTTTCATGTGATTCAGCAGCAACTTCTAGTCAAATCAGGCATGGCAAAAAACTTTCTAGAGGAAACACTTGAATAATCCCAAGCAAGCTGGGGGAGCATAGAAATTATGCTTTGCTATCGTAGGTACAAACTGACTTGCACAGCAAACTATGCGGTGGGATATGATTTAAAAAACATTGCAGTTGTAAATTGACCCAGACTACCATATGCCCTCTGTACTGAAACACTTAAGAGGACATTACTTCCACAACTACAACTGTATAAAACCTTAGAAATTTTACTGGAAAACAGAGACAAGAAAATTTATACCAGATAAGTTTCTTAGGTCTGTTCTTTTGCAGAAAGCTCCAGAAGATGCTCTGCCTCCCTCAGGAACAACCTTGTCAGCTGCTTTTGCCCTCTTCGGTACACTATACATGAAAGGTAATTTATTTTTGACTTCTTTTTGTGCTTCTCATCACTTTCACTGCGAGAATAAAAGAAAATGGTTTGCATATCATTACGATAAAACATGAGGCTGATAAACAAAGACGTGCTCTAAAATCTGTTAGCTCCCTGCACATCTTGGATATTGGGGCTATTCATGTTGTATCCTAAAAACCATTTTCAATAGTGCCCCATAGTACATTGCGGGAAATAAGTATAGTACCATGCATGGATGTGAATTTAAGATAAGGAAAATAAAACAAAAAAACTCTTGAGAAAAGCCAAAAATTGATCTGCCCACCTCGCGTAGTCTTCTGACTGAATGGAATCAAACTGCTCAAGCAGTTCAGTGTCAGATGCTTCTGTTCCAGAGCCCTCTTCAAGTTCAGCCATTCTTGCAAAATGGATGGAGTGATGATCTATGAGTTATTCTTGATGCTATACCAAAGACGGCTATATGATCCAAAATACATCAATAGGAAGATAAAAGTGATTACTTGACCCCAAGAAGATCCACAAGCAAACCCAGTGCACCCTGATCACCGCAGACCTCCCAAATAGCACTTTGGATCTCTGCATCAGATATTTCTCTATCTTCACTAGATCCAACCTAGCAAGAACAAATTCAGCAAAGGCCCTAGAATCAATTTGCAGCATAATACAGAATTTGTCGTGTTTCATGTTTAGATGCATCGCATCCAAATAAATTCTTTGAGCACTTCAAATATAAGCGTAGTCATCAGTTGTCAAATAGGCCATATAGAATAATGCTGAAAACAAAAGTTAATCTTCATCTAAATTCTGACGTTAGATCAGGAATTGAAACTTGTTATGAAACTTGAGATCACAATTGCTTCATGAATACTTTTTTACGGCATGCATAGCCAGTAAAGTTCATATTCATGAATGCAGCCTTCATGACATGGATCATGGATGTGATGCCAAAAACTAGTGCCTCCATGCAAATGACATGAAATAACTATCATCTGGCGCTGCCGAAAAAACAGGGGCATATGCAGCAAATTATGTAGCTGCACACATTACAAGAGTGTGAAAGCACCCCTGCTAGTTAGTTTTAAGATTTTGAAACCTAAGGACTCCAAGTTGAGTTATAGGAGGAGGATGTCAGCTAACAAAGCATGCCTAAATCACGCTACATGGAATTCTGCCATTTTGGCACAATAGATGGCTAAGAAAAGATTCTTACGTGCACAGTCACTAGTCTCCTACTCCTTCTCAGTATACAGTTATCAACAGATCAATTCAGAAGTAGCGAACTAAACGCTGATCACTGCATCTCCAGAAAATGTAGTATGACGCCTTAAGAATAAAGTCCAAATCTAAATCATGAGATTATAGCCTCAGGAGTCAACTCTTGGCTTAAAATACACCGTAAAAAGTGCTAACCTCTCCAAGTAAAGAAGCAACTTGTTCAAGCTCATGTTCTTGCATGGCAATCGTCCGTAGAGTACTCATAAATTCCTGAGGGAAAACATTTTTGTGAAGATATGATGGAACTTTGCGTTGACCACTCCAACTAAAACTTGAAAATGGACTAGTATTTTTCTTGCTATCCTTATCTTCACTGGAACAGATACCAAAAAATCCATTATCAAGCAATCTTCTGGGTAGGAGGCATCTCAATTCGCCCTTCTGCAAAATACAGAAGACACACAAAGTGAGATTCATGGAGGTATTGAATGCTTAGAGGGCTTGATCTGGTTAGTGCAGTCATCATAATCTTGAGCTGTCCTGATCAGGGACAAATTTTGAAATCTTTGTACAAATTAACAATCAAAAGTGATACGTAAGGTAATTAATAAGCACAAAGTACTTATTACTAGTAGGCGATTCCCAAAACCCTGGCATGTACAGGTAGCACCTCAATATAATGATAGAAGCAATGCATGAATAGGGTGGAAAAGGGCTAATCCCTTGGCAGTACCTGCATCTCTAGTAGCTGCATTTTTGTATCAGCAGACTGGATCTGTCTAAGAGCTTCCAAAGGATAATGAACCTGCACTTAGCAAGTAACCAGAGCTTACTTTATTAGATACATCTTATGTAAATATGCCAAAAGATGGAAAAATACTGAATCTTAACAATTTAATCCTGTAACACGTGAGGTCTTTCAAACAGCCAATCGAATAATTGTACGGTTTCTGAGTAACTTATACAAACGACGAGACACAGATATGCTATTCTATGAAATTTCAAATCCTAGCTCTATTGACTCAGCAATAAACGAGAAAGGAATTAGTAATGAATAATGACTTCATCCTTTTCTTTCAACTTTCCACTGCAAGTGTTCTTCCTTTGGTTGCTCCAAAGAGCAATAGAGTTAGGTTTCCAAATATCACAGGATGGTAAACTGATTAGTACCACAGATTTTTAAGCCAAACATTTACTTGGTCAGTTTAATAGTCCAAATTCTGACCTTTCTTTATTTTTTGGCTACAAAAGATAAATGGCAAAATTCTAAATTATTATCTTTTAGCACATAAATCATTATGAGGGTTACCATGAGATAATCATCAGGATTGTTGTCAACCACAAATCCATAGAGGTACAGTAGTTCCTGTAAGTACACAAAGTACAACACTTCATCAGTAAGGCTATTCTAGTTGTTAAACTATTAAACATGGAACTGCACAAAACAAAACCGTTTTTTCACCTCTAAGTATGATCAGTGTGAAATCTAGAGCAATAATTCAGCATTTGCACTAGAAGTAAATCCATAAGGAACTAAGGATATATGAATCCATGTGCCACTCAAATCAAATAACCAGACCCCAGGGATAAAAAAAGCCACATAATCTTCAAGCAGTGCATCCCCCTCATTTGATTTTGTTTCCTTTTAGATTATGCATCGTCAAGACCAGGAAACATTAGATTGTTTTCTGGATTTCTTTGCCAAAATTGTAACTAAGGCCTAGGAATACAGATCTAAAGAAATTTCTTGTAAGGGTTTCTATTGTTCCTTTTAGTGCAGAATGTTGGCCTACGAAAAGACGACATGTTCAACAGATAAGTGTCGCAGAAATGCGTATGTTGCGTTGGATTTGCGGTCATACAAGAAGGGATCGAGTTCGGAACGATGATATACGTGATAGATTAGAGGTAGCACCAATTGAAGAAAAACTTGTCCAACACCGGTTGAGATGGTTTGGACATGTCCAACGGAGACCTCCAGAGGCACCGGTGCGTAGTGGAATCCTAAGCCAGGATAGTAACGTGAAGAGAGGCAGAGGAAGACCGAAGTTGACTCGGGTAGAGGCAATAAAAGGAGACTTGAAAGGATGGAATATACCCAAAGACTTAGCCTTAGATAGAAGTGCTTGGAAAACAGCGGTTCACGTGCCTGAACCTTGATTGCTTCTGCTGGGTTTCAACTCTAGCCTACCCCAACTTGTTTGGGACTTAAAGGCTTTGTTGTTGTTGTTGTTGTTGTTGGTTTCTATTGTTCCACAAGAGGCAATCACACAAGTATCACGGTGCCGTATTAGTATACTACAAAAAGTGTGATAGAGAGCCTAAACAAGAATATGTGAGACAAAGAGAGTGATCCAAGTCATACAACGGCAACTATAATAAAAAACAGAAAACTAAAATTAAAAAGAACAAAACATTAGCGGTAAACTAATAACACTAGATCTACACATATTTTTGAGTAATACCTCATTTCCTTTGTTGCCATAGTTTATGCAGATCTCTGCTCCAGCCTCAGCAGAACTTTTATCAGCTTCAGAAAGAAACGAATACATACAATTAATCATAACGGGAATAATTATCTTACTGAAAATATTAGCTTAAAGGAAAGCCACAAAGTTCATTTATCATGTGGTGAACTATACAAAAAGAAGGTTGGATCATAAAAGTTACCAAGCAAGAGGTACATTGAAGCAGGAATTCCAGTAGCATTTCCCACAGAATCAACTTCCCATGTTGCCAGTGCCTTTACATCTAGTGAATACAATCAAACTAGCTTATAACAGGGAAAGAGTGATGCTAGACTAACACGATACATCATACATGATACATGTTTACTTTCTTGTCGAAAAACAGGCAATACTTTGTCAGACTGTAGTTGATGAATTAAATATAGAACCCTTACTATGATTGCAGAAATCAATTCCTGGGACAAGGCCCTCAACCCAAATTGACTCTGTGTTACTTGATTTAGAATTCTCATCAGCACTATGATCCTTAGCTGTAATGTCAATTTCCTGCTGAAAAAAAAGAGCAAGTATTTTGGCACAAGAACATATGGATGAAGAAAACCATTTAAAATTAATAGTGAAGATGCCAGAAAGCACGAGTAGAAATGATGCCCATGGTATACCAGAGCCTCACGAAGTTTCTTTAACTATTTCTATGTTAGGAAAAGGTCACCCACTTGAGCATACAGGTACAATTATGATACCAATCCCCCAAAGTCCAAAATGGCTCGAGACTCAAGATTTGTGACCATGACACAATGTTGAATTCAGTTTCAACTTTTAAAAGTCTGCAACAATCCTGAGGCTCATTTGATCCTCAGGATTTTTTTCCCCGCAAAATTTTTTTTGAACGGAGGGAGTAGGTAAATGTACTATCCCCACCATCAAATGAGCCTCAGGATTTTTTTTTTTACCTCAGGATTTTTTTTCCCAGCAAAAAAATAAAAATAAAAAATCCTGAGGCTCATTTGATGGTGGGGATAGTACATTTACCTACTCCCTCCGTTCCAAATTGTAAGATTTGTGACCATGACACAATGTTGAATTCAGTTTCAATTATGATACCAGTGCTAGGTTGGAAGGTTTGAAATTGACCTGTTGGGCAGGGAGGGCAGAATAGCAAGCATCATTGCTGGTTCCGATTTGTTCATCGCCACATGACCCCGGAAAAACATAAGAACGAGGCAGTGGTATGTTCAGTGCTCGAGTCCAGAAGATTGAGTTTGCCCTGTCAAAGACTCATACTGATGATTAGAAAGAAAATTAGCTGGAGATAATAAAATTGGGATGTCTATATGGCAGTTTCATTAAGCTTTTGATTATGTACACTTGTGGAAAGAATTAGTCCTTGACACCATCACTTTAATCAAGCAAGAATTACAGATTCCTTAACACCGATCAAATTTTCACCATGACCACAGGAAAAGGAAGCAGGCACTCGATGCTAGGTATTGAAACATGTTAACTTTTTTTGAATGACTAATACAATAATACCTTGTCACACCTTATTTGGTTCAGCTATTGTTTTTTCGTGTGGCTAACTCATTTATGCACGTGGGCCATACTGAACATCCAATTGCATGGTAGATTTGCAGGTAAAATAGTATAGCTATGCAACACTACTAATCATGGTGAAAATGAACTCCTAATTGTTATACTATTGTAACAGATGATACCTAACTAATCTACACAAAAGATTCTTCTGTTTCTTCTTGATTACAACATTTCAGGATTTTTTTAACCTCAGCCTGAAATTCGCTCCCACGGGGAGTCGAACCCAGGACCTGAAGAGTGCCGTTGGGTCACCTAACCGTTTGAGCTAGGTGCCGCCCGTCCCCATGTGCCAAAGCGCAGTGGAAGACTCCGGCCCGGTTCTCACAGGGTTACGGCACCTCCTGCGTCAGGATTGGGGCGGGGGTTCGGGGGTTTTCTCGATCTATGTGAGATCTTCTTCTTAGTAAGAAAACCCGGGGGCCGTCATAACCCCCCGCAGGTTGAGTTTTTTTTTTTACAACATTTCAGGATTGTCTTCTTCTCTTGATTCTCCAATCCCATGTACTGTTTACAACATTACATTAACACAACGTTGTCCACAGTCCACATAATGGCATGATCAATCAAGATGGTAAAATGATATCAAGTGAAGTTTACAGTATGTCGTTTCTAACTTTAGTACAAACAAGAGTTATTACATACCAAAGGAAGTCCTCAAACAACACTTCAATTAAGCTGCAAAACAGTTTTGATAGTATTAGCATTTAACGAATGGAAAGTTTCAAGCAGATCAAAAGGAGTACATTTCTCAGCAAACATGCTACAACTACAAGCAATGTAATGAATCTTAGTTTCAGAGAGAGGCCAGGAGACACCAATTTACTTGAGAGGGAGTACAATAGAGATAGAATAATCTTTTTTTTTTGCTTAAACATAATACTTTATGTATCAAGCAATAACAATGAACCTTTCAAGAAAAAAGGGCCAGATGGCACTGGCTTACTCGAGGAGATGGCAGAAGAGAAGTGATATGGAATGAAGTTAATATTTATGTGCTTAAGCATGATGCAACATTCTGTTAGTTTTCAGGCTCCTAACAACTCAATCAATGAGACAAAATGACCGGGCACCTAATAAATAGATATCCATGCACCTAAAAAGCTGAATATCTGACAATATTTTAGAAACGACTAACTGATAATTTGATGCTAAGCAGAATTAGATGCAATTGATAGGCCGGTAGGCCCTAGCGCCAGTCCCTTGGTTGCACAAAAACAGGCCAGTATTGCACATAAGAAGTGATGCAGCATAAAAGAGTTAGAAGAATCACCAGCATTATTACAGCACAATCAGAGTGAAATTCAAATTTCAACATGAGGCCATGAGAGCATACATAGGTATGTCATTATTTGGGTGATGTTAAATTTGTGAATTGATGGGTCTTAAGTACATTTTGAAACAAATATAAAATCATGAGAGATGCAATTAGGTCAATAACATAAGATCTGCAAGTGTAGTAAGGGCTAGGTGAAAAAGGCTATTCAGATCAAAATAGACTCCAAGAGTCAATAAACCATAATGGTAACCACAAACCACACTAGAAGTGAATTTCAAACACCTTATAAACTAAATCCATACCTTGCTGATTCATCGACATGTAAAAGATCCTCGACGAGTCCTTTAACCTTCTCATCAAATGAGGATTGCACTGACTTCCTCTGAAACAAAATCCCAAAACGACTGATTGTCTTTACCACCCAAGATCCCCAAGCAGAAGTCTAACAACAACAGTGATGAACCTGGATCACCGTAGCCCGGTGCAGAGTCGTCCCTTCCAGTTCGGCAAGCTCTTCCTCAGTAAACCAAAGGGAGCTCCCGAAGGTGCTCGGAAGCATATCCAAATATCTGCGATTGCAGTGACCCACCACTTCAGCTACAGTTGAAATTATTTCCGTGTGCGGGGGGCAAGGGGAATTCGGTTGCAGATTGCGGTCTTAGGCCTTGTTTAGATGCCAAAAAATTTGGCAAAATGCACTATAGCGGTTTTCGTTGTTATTTGACAATTAGTGTCCAATCATAATCTAATTAGGCTTAAAAGATTCGTCTCGTGGATTTCGTCTAAACTGTGTAATTAGTTTTATTTTTTATTTATATTTAATGCTTCATGCATGCGTCCAAAGATCCGATGTGACGGGGAATCTTGAAAAATTTGGCAAAATTTTGGGAACTAAACTGGCCCTTACGGCTTCCAGAGTGAGCCAGGGCGTCGGCGCTCGGCCATAAGGAAGAGCATGACGAGGAGGCGGTCGTCGACGCCTCCCTCCTCGAAAAGCGCGCGGCACCGCGGGCCGACGAGTGGGTCCTGCAGCACCCGCATCGGCGTGATGGCGAGGTCGAGCGGCACCACCATCGCCACCCCTGCACCGCACCGGCGCAACGCCCGGATGAGCCTCGTCAATTCGGGGGAGGGGGAGAGGAGAGGAGAGTTACCGTCGTTGGAGCCCGGATCGGGGACGGCGGTGGAGAAGACGCCAAAACCCTTGCCGCCGCATGCCCGGATCGTGCAGCCGCGGAGGTCGGCGCCGTTGGCCTGCAGCGGAAAGGGAGGGGTCGGGGTTTAGGGTTTTAGGGGGGAGCAAGGGTTGGACGGGATATGGGAAAGGGAGAGGGAGCGACCTGGAGCCATTGGAGGAAGGATTCGAGCTTGACGTCGTCGTCGCCAGCGGCGGCTGCCATGGCAGTGTTCGAGTTCGACGAATTGCGCGAGGTGGAGGGAGCTGCAGAGGGAATTGAGGGGCTGACAGGCAGGTGGGCCTGATTACGATCAAGCCCTTGGGCTGACAGATGGGCCTGATTGCAATTATGCCCATCCAATCACGCCTACTCTTTAACTATTGAACCTTTATTTTTGGCGGCATGTCTATAAAAAACTTACGACATACCTTTGAAACAGTTAAAATATTTAAAACATACGCTAGCAACATACGTATATAACTAGTGCAACATCTAGATATAACACTTGTAATATACGTATGAACACATATAAAATGTTTGAAATATGCGTCTAAAACACTTAAAAAAACACATGAAACACTTAAAAACCATTGCAACACATACGCGACATCTAGATAAAACACTTGCAACAAATGAGTGAAACATATGCAACATCCAGATAAACAGACTTGCAACAAACATCTAAAAAAAACAAATGAAACATTAGGAACAAACGTTTACAACATACGTGTACAACCATTGTAACATATGCAATATCCCGGTCTACTTTTGCAATATCCGCATGAAACAATTGAAACATACATCTGAAACAACTGAAACACTTAAAACATGAGCTTGCAACATGTCTGAAAAAGCATCCAGAAACACTTAAAAAACACATCATCGTCGCACGACCATGACCTAACTGGTAGGCAGCTGCGATGGTGCAGGCTCGCTGTGTAACACCCTCGACCCTAAATCATTTACTAAAACATGTCATGAGCATCATACTTGTGTGTTAATGTATGTGGCGAAGTGAGTAGATAATGCATTGCAACTAAAATGATCAACAAAACTACGAAACGAAAGTTACTCTATGATTCGTACAGTTAACAAGTAGGGGTGTAAACTATTTTTTATTGAACAAAAAATTACTATAGAACCTATATATGAAACTTAAATAAAGTTTAAAGTACAAACTTTATAGATAACAATACAACTCTTGCTGTAGAAAAATAATGTTACTAGCTAGTATTTCTAATAGTCTAGAAACATAACTTGAAAACAAATCCATCTCAAGACTTAGAAAAAATCCTAAGGTGAGCGACAGTGTGACAAAGTCATGTTTGACAAATTATTTTATGAAATTAAGTTAAGAAGGGGTGTCGTGTTGTAGCTCTTGTTGATGGCCTAAGGTGCCCTCTTTAGAGTAGTGAAGATGGCTTGGTTCCAAATTGAATCGTTTAGTTTTTACGGGCGCTTTAAAATTCGTGCGCGTACTCAGTCTCGGGCCGCCGGGCTCGGGCGCTTGGTCACCACGCGTGGCCGTTCTGCATCGCTGTGTGGTTGTACCGTGCGCACGAGTGCGTGGCCGCACACCGGCCGGCTAAGGCTGCCCTTGGTCTGGCCATGGCTTGGCCGCTCTGGCTGCACCGCTTGCAGCCAGCCGTAGGCTGCCGTGCCCCGCCGGCCCTCTCTGCGCCCGACCGCCACTGCCACCGCCGCTGTCGCCGCTGCCCTCCATGTCACGCGTCGCGACGTAATCGCAGTCGCTGCCGCTGCCGTCGTGTCACTCCCACACTCGTGTCTGCTCACTGCATCACGCTGCTCCCTCCTTGGGCTTGTTGGGTGTCGTCCGCACGTGGCCGTGCACATCGTCGTCACGCCATTAATGGCGCTACGGTGCGCGGGCCATGGCTGGTCGCGGACACTCGCGCTAGTCCCCTCGTGCTTAGACATAGGTCCCTCGGCCACGACAACCGCGCTCCACCAAGGCATGCGCCAACCGAACCACTGGCCGCACCCGTCGCCCTTTTTTCTCGCTGCGCCTCTGCTTTCCACCGCCATCAAGTCATGGTCACGGTGAGCCAGAGAGCGAGCACCTCTCATCAATTCATCGTGCCCGCGTCTTCGCCTTTACGTCCTCTTGCCGACCGCCCCCTCCCCGCCTTGATTGCTGCCAGACCGAGCTCCAATTTTGGAGCTTTGCTTCCGCCACCGCACCATTAAGGCCCAACCCGCCTCACCGTGGACAGCTTCCACCTTGCCATCTCGAGCCAGACTGACTGCGCCGCTAGCCCCGTCTAGAACCCTTCATCGCCATGCGCACCTAAGCCGTACTCCTACCACCGTCTCTACGCCGCTGACATGGCCGCACCACCGAGACCTGTCGTCAAACTTGTCGCGCGCACGCGGCCAGTCTCGCTCGGGGCATCTCCGGCCTAGCCATCATCACGGGTAGGTTCGTGGTGAGTCACTGGTGCTCACCAGCTATTTCTACCACTTCCAAAAAGGTCGTGGCTCACCGGAACTTGGCTGCCGCCGTCGCAGGGTGCCCGTCATCGTGGAGAGGCTATTCTACTGCATCCCGGCTCGTCCAACCGCTGCCCGAAGTTGCGCGTCGTCCCATAGGTGAGGATCGACCTCCTAGGTGTGTCGGAGGGGCTCCCGGTTGGCCGGTGTGGCAGCCCCGTGCCAGTCGACGCTGCGGCGGCGAGCGCGTTGGCATCAAGGACTCGCCAAATGTAAAGATGGGTTAGGACGAGGGCCTATCGGCATAAGGGCCGACTGTAGGAACAGGGCGCATAAGAGCTGTGTTAATACTAGAAAGAGCAATGACGTTTTTGTAAAAGTGCCACACGCACGGGCTCCCTCCCGCCGCGGTCCAGCCTGTGTGCGTGCGCGCGCGTGCCGCGCGCGAGTGGGCCGCGTCCACATGGTTGTGGGCCATGCTGGTGAATTCGTGTTTCCTTTTATTAGAAAATAGAAATAGCCTTATATTTTAGTTTCTATGCTGAACTTTGATAATTAACAACAATTCATATTAGTGTCCAAAAATCATGAAACCAATTTTGTTAGGCCCTTAAATTCTTTATCTATCTATTAGTATAATTATTTCATACATATCTATGATGAAACTGAGGTCTATTAAATCAATTGGAAATACTTAATATTATTAGGTTAATAATTGTAGGAATTGTCATCGGCGAGGTGGAGCGTGTCGTGGCCCAGGACGGCCGCGCCCCGACCTCGTGGTCAAGGGGCACGACAACGTGGTCCACAGCACGACTGTCAGCAGCCGCGCCTCCCCCTCGTCGTCATGGCCCACCCCCGTCTCAGTCTCAGCTCCCCCACATGCCGCGTCACAATGGCAATGGCATGCCCCATCTCATCATGGCCCGCCTCCCCCTCGCTGCCGCTTGCCTCCTAGCATGTCACGCCGTCCAGTGATTGGACTCGCGCCGTCGCCGACCTGTAGCCCTACAGCGTGCTGGTTAGGGCCTACTCCAAGTGAGAGCGCGCGGATCTCGCCCTGTGAGTGTTCGACGAAATGCGCGTCGCGTAGGTGGAGAGGAAGAGGGCGGAGAAGGAGAGGGCAGGAGCAGGAGAGACATTTCACACCCCCCGCTAACTCGGATCCACGCTGGCGTGGGGAGCTAGCGTGCCACACGAGCAAAAGTGGTATTTTTGTAGCCGTTTTTTCTCTCTGCTGCTAAAACCGTAGCGCCAATTCTAAGAGTGCTATCTCAGAAGTTGCCATTCGATATAACGATAAAAAGTTAAATATCCCGGTAGCCTGGATCAATGGCTCGATCAACGTCAGCACGAGAATCCAACGGCCTAGAAAAACAGGCGAAGTGTCGCCCAATAAGATGGCCAAGCTTAGCCTGATCTCGTTACGTAGAGATATGTAAGAACTCTCAAAGATATGAACACGTACAGGATTTCATTTCTCAGTTTAAAAAATGATCCATAAGATTATATTAAATGTGTCAAATTTAACACTCCTTGTGTAAAAAATGATCCATAAGATTTCATTTCTTCATCATACTAGTAACTAGTAACTGCTATTTGCAAGTTCGTCTTGGCGTGTTGCACTCTGGATGGGCTTCTGTAGGCATTTGGAATCTGGGTGAAACCTTGCCTAGCTGTTGCTCCGGCGCAAATGGCGTCATATCTCTCCATGAAGGCGTCGTTGTAGTTTCCACTTCCTGCTTTCGCGAAGGCCATTCCGGGCTTAGGCATCCGCTAGGCAGGTCTAGAGGCGAAAGCCCTTGTGAGCCTGGTGCTTCGGTCATCGATGGGACCTATGTGAACGCCATTTCCCTTCTTGAAGACATCGACACAAGCACGCCTGCTCCCGGCCGCGTCCAACGCGGCCTTGTGCTCTCTCTCATTGCTCTCCCTCCCCATCTTGTTATTGATCTGACTACCCTCCTACCCCTTGGCCTTTGCGCACACTGCTTGCTGTCAGGTGCTCGTCGTCAACGACTTGCTCTATCGTTCTCTAGTTCTTTGAGTGTTTTGCCTCATCATATACTAGGCTGTGGGGACCTTGATCTCTTCTCTAGATCTCCTCGTTCTCCTCTTGGTGGTCATCCCCCTTTGAGGCTTCCTCCCCGAAATGGCGTTGGTGTTCGTCGGTTGGAACCCGGATGCTGTCATAGGCGATGCAACTCACGGTGGTCGTCGGTTTGTTCTCACTTTATGCCTTACAGGAGTTACAGCCTTCTAGTTGTCGTCTGTCGGGTCGACTTGCTTGCAGCTGATGTGAATTAGAGATCTTCAGGGTATGTTTTTTTTTTGAAACATTCAGAGTATGTCTTTGGTGGTGGCACAGGTCGTGAACGTGGTGTTTGCACTAGCTCCGAATGTACGATGAGCCTGTAGCTGAACCATGTTGTTGTGGTTGTTGCTGGCCTTGCTTTTGTTATTGGTGTTGTATCCTCCTCTCTTCCTCAATGTCAGTGGCGGATCCAAAGGGGGGGCTGGCGGGGCTCCAGCCCCCCTAATTTCTTGATTTCAATGCTAATTACTGTAGCAAAAACTTGATTTCACCGTTAAATCTTCATGCAAATCAACATCTCTGTTGTTTTAGCCCCCCCCCCTTATCCCGCATCCCACATCCGCCACTGCTCAATGTCATATACTTCTGTGACCTTTAACGGTCGTTCCTGTAATAGATGCTTTGCACTCTCTGTTAATGGTTTGCCGGAATATGTGGAAAATATATCTAGGTAGAGCCTCTCAGTTCTCTCGGTATTGATTAGAAAAAAAACTCTTATACCAACTTCCTGCTATTTATGGCCATTGTGAACTTTTGCACTGTCCTACCTCATTGCTGATTCACTTTTTGGCTTTTGCCTAAGACAAGACCCTGCACGTGTCAACAGGTTTTACATTTTTGGAATGCAAGGATTTCACAGAAATTCCACGGAAATCGGTTCATTATGGAAAACATAGAAAACAGAAAGAAAGAAAAAAAACGACATTCCAGCTTAAAAAAATGAAAAAACATGCACCAAATTTGAAGTCGAAGAGAACTCGACTGAGCGATTGCCTAGCACACCTTGACACTGACAAGTGCAACAATGGCAAAAGGCTCTAGCAGTACCTTGCCTGATTGGTGCACACCACACCATCCATCATGACAACATGCAATCACATCAGCACTCTTTAATTTAATCTATTACCACTATAACAGCATTGTGTGTATAAATATATATTATACAAGTCCAGGCTACACTCTCTACCTCCCATCTTATCCACTCAATTCACCTCACCCTCAGCAGCTTTGCATTGCATCGCGCTTTACAGGCAAAGAACGGCCAAAGCACTATCCCAGCTCGCGCTGGCGCCGCGTGGAACACCACAATGCTATCGCTAGCACACGAGGGAGGCCCGGAGCGAGTGCGTCGTGGAGAAGTTGGTGCAGGACGCCCAGCGTATGACGGACTCCGACACTGCCACGTCCAGGTGCTCCCGCCCACCAGCGCCGATCGTGTGGTTCCGCCTGCCGTTGACGCCGACTACACCCCGCGACGTGGCCCCCTTCGCCGTCCTCAGGGATAAGGCAGCCACCGTCGCGTCGCAGGGAGCTTTCTCGGCCGACAACGATGGTTCAGGCTCACTGCAATCTTGCGCGCAGAAGAACGAGAAGCTCGGCATGGAAGACACGGGCAACGGGAACCCTCCGCCGGGCGGTTCACAGGCCCCGCCGAACGAGAACCCGGAACCACCGGAGGTGGAAGCCGGGCAGGAGGACGGGGCCAGGTCGGTGACGAACGCCGAGAAAGACGACCTGCAGGCAGCGGCAAAGGTGGGCGAGCACGCCTCGTCCTCCGGCATGCCTTGGCAGGTGATCGCCCCGCCCGTGTTGAAACTCACGTCCCTGCTCCGTGACGCTAGCGGCATGGAGAAGGAGCATGAGCCAGGGTCCTCCCGCCAGAGGCCGATCTCGTGACAATGACTGCATGAGTCTTGTGATTGGTCCGCGTGTTCTTGCATCCACGGATGCTCTGCATAGGAAACATTTGTTTAGATTAGAAGAAAATTAAAATCCACATGGGCAACGGCTGCTATGGAATGGGGGAGAAACCATCATTAACAAACAACAGCTGATCTGTACTGTAAGGTCCTGAAATGATGCCATGACAGCCAACCAAACCAGAGTACCAGACTCCATGAAGGGTGGAAGAATGAATCGGCAAGCTTAAAGGTAACATGAACCAGAGAGAGGGGAATTTAAAATCTCTGTATGGTAGCGGCAGATCTACCAGAACATGACCCTACCACAAAATGGCGATGGCTGCAATGACACCTGTCCTATTCCCAGCCTTGCAAGATTATATTACAAAACACCAGCAGCTTGAGCTGGTGCTAGCTCAGAGCTTAGCAGCAAAACTACTCTACAATGCTTTGTTCGATTTGTAACGTAAACTAGCAAAAAAGAGTTTCGAGGAACTAAACAAGGCTGGACATATTTTCGTTGATCTCTATATATGGTGGACAGCTCAATTGCCTGAATCTATTTGCAAGAATCATGAATCAGATGAAGATATGAAGGAAAATACTGGAAATTTCAAATTGGTGGTTTCGGAAACAAACAGATGAATCCATGCCTCACCTAGAACCTGCTTGGCCGTGAGCCGTTGTCTAGGGTCGCGCCTTAGCATCCCAGTGACTAGCTCCTTGGCCGAATCAGAAACCCTATCCCATGGATCAGAAGGGAATCGCAGCTCCATCGATCTGATGCACTCGAAAATCTTGGACTTGGTTTCCCCCCAAAATGGGGGGATGCCACTCAGGAGGATGTAGAGTATGACCCCCGCGCTCCAGACATCCGCGGCCTCATTGTATCCACCGGAGAGCACCTCCGGCGCAATGTAGAACGGGCTGCCTACCATGCCGCTCAACCTTCGACCTGACAAAAACCCATCATCATCAGATTCTGATTTTAGTTCCCAAAGACAGAGTAGCATTGACTAAGTGTGTCTTCCATAGAAATAGAATTGAAATCATTGACCAGACACAAACCGTACCAGGCTGGATATAGGTTGCGAGTCCAAAGTCAGCGAGCTTGATCGGCGACGAGGGCGACTTGCTGACGAGGAGGATGTTCTCGGGCTTGAGGTCCCGGTGCACGATCCCTTTGCTGTGGCAATGCGCGACGACCTCCATGAGGTACCGGAACAGCACGGCCGCCTCGTGCTCAGAGAAGCATCCGCGCTCCTCGAGTCGGTGGAAGAGCTCCCCGCCGGCGCAGAGCTCCATGACGAGGTGCACGGAGTCGCGGTCCTCGTACACGGCCTTGAGGTCGACGACGTTGGGGTGGCCCGCGAGGCGCGCCATGACCTCGATCTCGAGCTTCACGCCGCGCACGTCGTCGGGGGACAGGAGGCGGCCCTTGGCGATGGACTTGCAGGCCAGCGCCTCGCCGGTGACGAGGTCGGAGCAGGAGCGGATCACGCCGAACTGGCCCCACCCGAGCTGCGGGCCCAGCGCGTACCGGTCCTCGAGGGAGGAGACGTGCGCCGCCTCCAGGAACGCGCCCCGCAGCCCCGGCGCCTTGTAGGAGTTGTACTTGGCGTCGCCGACGCCGCCGCACCCGGCGGCGGCCATCGCGCTGAGGTCCCACACGCTGGCGAACCCGGCGATACCGAGAACTCCGCCGCCGCAGACCGCTCGCTCCCCCACCTCCGCCGCGAATCTCCAAGCCCGCCGCAAGCGAGGCTCCCGAATCTCGCGGCCTCAGCTCAGGTCAGCTGCGCCCTCCCTCCCTCCCTCGCTCCCTCCACGGGCATTCCGCGCTCGGCTGCCGAATCTGCGGCGAGGAAAAACAAAACAGCAAGGCTTTTAGCTCTCGAAACCCCAAAATCGCGGCTTTGCCCTGCAGGAAAAAAAAACAGGAAAATCCAGCAACGCCGCCCCGCGAGCTCGGGACCCGGAACACCCGCGGCGGAATTCAAAATTCCCACCGCGGGGGAGCGCAGAACGCCCGCGGAACCCGCGCGGCCGGCAGCGGAGTCCCCGGCCGAGCGCGGGCGGACACGACTGGGCGCGCAGAGCAGATCGAGCCGCGTCTCGCTCGGAACGGCCTCGAAACCGCCGCGCCCGGCCTCGGAGAAACAGGTAGTATACGCTAGGAACTAGGAAACGCACTCACTCACCCGCGTCGCTCGTGGCCGCCGCCGGCCGCGGGGTCAGCTCCTCCGAGGGCCGAGGCCGAGCTCGCGGCTTCGCGGCACTCCGCCGCCAGGCGGCAGCGCAGAGAGGGCGAGGGGAGGTGGTGGTGACTGGTGATGGTCCGCTCCGCTCCGCTGGTGGTGGGGAGGCGCCCCCACTCTTTGATAGGGCAACAAGTAGTAGGAGCAGCAAAAGGAGCCCCCGCTATTAAGCTTTGTTTATCCATGGCTTATCTCGCCTTTTTTTAAAAAAATATATTTATATCTTACGCTAAGCTTGGAGGTTTGCTCTTGTTTGATCTTGCTAATATAAAGTTCGAATTCCTTTTGGTAGAATTTGGGGATGAGGGGGGGTTGAATTGAATTGTTCCAACGTGGTTGGTCGGGTTTGATTTCGAATTAGGTGTAGTGGTTGGACTTTGGAGGGACAAGGGGGCGGGCGTGCATACTTGGGTGGTTTTAAAATTTGTGCTGCTTTTGCTTTCCGTTGCTTCTCTTCTCTTCTCTTCCCTCGAAGTAACTGTACGCTGTGGGATTCGGTGCCCTGCCATGTCGGGCGGGCCGATCTGCCTGCCTGCCATCCTGCTGCTGAGGCCTCGTTTAGATAGTAAATTTTTGCAATCTGGACACTATAGCACATTTCGTTTGTATTTGACAAACTTTATCCGATTATGGACTAACTAGGCTTAAAAAATTCGTCTCGTAATTTACAACCAAACTGTGCAATTAGTTATTTTTTTACCTATATTTAATGCTCCATACATGCGTCCAAAAATTGATGTGATAGAGAGAGTAAAAAAACTTGGAATTTTGAGGCAATGCCTAGTGTGAAATGTATCGCGTCACGCAGATCGTCAGTTAACGACGGCACATGCACATGCACGTATGTGGTGTGTGCTTGATCCAGTAATATTCCAGGTTTTATGTTGCTTTCAGTTTTTGTTGTTGCTGAGCACACTGTTTTCTACGGCTGGGAGAGTGATGCATGAAACAAGCGTGTTCCCTCGCCGAGCAAGTGGCTTGATTTATGTAATTGTTGATTTAAGACAAGTCGAACTTTTAAAATTTAATCAAATTTATAAAATAAAATATTTATATTTATCTCTCTAAATAAGGTCAACTATAAAAAAATATTGTATAACCAATACTAATGATATTTCTTTGGCTTCGTAAACAAGCATTAGTATTTTTTGGTCAGGTTCGCTTGTCTTATAATTCGTATTTTTCAGCTTGTTTTTTCAGCAAGGACAATGTTTTTCTCTCACAACAAATCAGCCAGAATAATATTTCGGCTTGTTTTTTCAGCGAAGCGAACGGAACCTTTCTAAGGTTAGTCAAACGTGAAATTGTTTGACTTCTTGTGGAGTAAGAATTGCAATTTTTTTAGACACAAGAAGTATCTTTGTCGACTCATGAGCTACGTCGTTGTGTGCGGTGTGCTCCCTAAATTCCAGAGCACACTGCACCCTAAATTCCAGAGCACACGTGTCATAGGTGTTCACAGTTGTCAAAAAACTGTCTCTAGTGATTCTTTTTTTGTATTTGACCAATTTTTAAGTATGGTTCTTTTATAAATGTTTGTTTTGGACGAGTGAGAAAGTCCTACAAAATAGGGTTATGTGTAAAGTTGGCATTTACGCTAGTTAGGCTCCGTTAGGAGGCATGTGTATGCTACCTTTTTAAATAATGGTTGATTTGTAATCCATAAAAATGACAATGACCGCGCTGTTGTTGGGACCGTTGCGACAAGAAAAGAGTTCACGCAATAATGGAGCTAAGTGCAATGTTGAACGAAAATAGTACGGTGTACTGTAAACAAACAGGGCCCAAGCTTTCAAACAAATTTATTATTGCATCAAGTTCTTGGCCCCACACGAGAATGCAAACACAAAAGGCCTAGCGGAACAAACAAAAAAAGACAGGGCCCAATCTCTCAAATTATATAGCCTAGTTGGTGATTTTCTGGATGGATTAGTTTACCAGTATTAAAAGAGGTTGCTCAAGACCAAACAGCTACATTCACCCGCTATCCTATTTAGCGCCTCTCTGGCAGAGCTTCTCAATATGTTTCACTTTTAATTTCTCTATTTTATAAGGTGAAGTTCCCCCAAACACTAGCTCTAGCTCATGAAACGACTTTGCGAGAGAAAGTACGGAGAGGGGAAATCGTTTTTTTAAGGCCCGGTTTGATTCTCTAGTCCATAGACTAAAAGTTTTAGTTCACTTTAGTCCATGAACTAAAAGTGGACTAAAGTGGTGTTTGATTCCTTAAACTAAGGTGGACTAAAGTGGAGAGAGAGGGCAATAAATGAGAGGCATTGATGTCCTCAACACCTTTTAGTCCATTTTAGTCCAGTTTTATGGACTAAAGGACTAAAGAATTTTAGTCCACTTTTAGTCCAAGTGTTTGGCTGTTTAGTCCAACTAAAGTGCAGATTTTAGTTCAAAATGCTTTAGTCCATAGGAACCAAACACCCTCTGATAATAGAAGGATAAAGCAAGTGTATCTTTTCTGTAAATGTGTTTAGTTGATGTAAATGTGTTTTTAGAAGAAATGGTGTTGCCTCGTATCGATTAAGGAGTCAGCATTATAAGTTGCTCCTCCCTTAGTCCTCATCCTCAATGCAAGTGGGTGCTCTAGACAAGCTGGATGCGCGCGTTCATGAGCTACATACTATACCCGACATAATCATTCGCCTTTTTGTGGCACTATATTTCCGATGGCAAGAGTTATGTATATGACATGTTTGACATAGATTTTTGAATGGTCTATTATGACTCTTTTGGAAGCTATAATTTCATATAAATCGTATAGAATTTTCACATCAATCAGTTTATTTTCACAAGAAATTTTAGAAAAAAATAGAAACCAAGAAAAATTCTGGTATTTCATGAAGGCCTTAGTAATGGACAACTATGATATCCAGCCTTTTGCAAAAAAAGAACCTGCGTCACTTCTAGGAATTGCTGTCGGAGATTATTTATGATGAACAAAAGATAGCTTCCTAATAAAATGGGACAACGATATGCAAAATGGAAACAAAACAATGAATTGGCTTGTTGGATTTGATTTAGGGGTGTTCCTGGGACTAAAGTTTAGTTCGTGTCACATCGAATGTTTGGATATCTTTTTTTTTAGAGAATGCGCTTAGGCGTGTATTTCGTTAAGGGGATATCAATTAGGAGGACTAAACATGAGGTAATTATATAAAACTAATTGCATAAAACGTGACTAAATCTCGAGGTGAATTTATTAAGCCTAATTAATTCATGATTAGTATATGTCTAATGTAGCATTATATTCGCTAATCATAGGCTAGTTAGATTTAATAGATTCGTCTCATAAATTAGTCTTCATTTATGTAATTAGTTTTATGATCAGTCTATATTTAATACTCATAATAAACATCTGATGTGACAAAAAGACTAAACTGTAGTCGCCAGCATTGCAAGTTGCTCCTCGTCCTCATTAGCTACGCATATATTTAATCTCGGTATATGTCTTTTATCCATTTATTTACTTACTACTTAGCGCTATATTCTCGATAGCAGGAGTTATGTTTAGGCCCCGGTTGACGTACGATCTTTTTAAATATACGGTTGCCATTCGTAGTGGACAACGTGGTACTTGCCTTTTTTAGGAAAATTAATAGGCTTCTTTTACAGGCGGGTTAAGTTCAATTTACACCCTTCAACTTGCAGCAAAGTTCAGATTTCAACCTCGAACTTTAAAACAGGACAACTTTGGTCCTCCAACTCTCGAAAAAGTTCAACTTTCAACCTTGTGGACGGTTTTGCGGGTAAACAGTAACTTTTGATATTTTCGGGAGCGCCGAAATTTTATATTATTTTTTCGAGCATCTTAACGTCCTCAAATGAAAAAACTCAAAACTATAAAGTTGTAGATCTCATCGAGGTCTACAATTTACATATAAAAATTATCTTCATCCAACATCGTATTGAAGGGTTTTCTATTTTTTTAAATTTGAATCTCATCACGCGATAAAATATGGTGCTGAAATTTTATATTATTTTTTCGAGCATCTTACTGTCCTCAAATGAAAAAACTCAAAACTACAAAGTTGTAGATCTCATCGAGGTCTACAATTTACATATAAAAATTATCTTCATCCGACATAGTATTGAATGGTTTTCTATTTTTTGAAATTTGAGTCTCATCACGCGACAAAATTGTTTCACGCGTGATGAGACTCAAATTTCAAAAAATAGAAAACCCTTCAATACGATGTCAGATGAAGATAATTTTTATATGTAAATTGTATACCTCGATGAGATCTACAACTTTATAGTTTTGAGTTTTTTCATTTGAGGACAGTAAGATACTCGAAAAAATAATATAAAATTTCAGCATCATATTTTATCGCGTGATGAGACTCAAATTTTAAAAAATAGAAAACCCTTCAATACGATGTCGGATGAAGATAAATTTTATATGTAAATTGTAGACCTCGATGAGATCTACAACTTTGTAGTTTTGAGTTTTTTCATTTGAGGAAGTTAAGATGCTCGAAAAAATAATATAAAATTTCGGCGCTCTCGAAAATATCAAAAGTTACTGTTCACCCGCAAAACCGACCAGAAGGTCGAAAGTTGAACTTTTTTGAGAATTAGAGGGTCAAAGTTGTCCGGTTTTGAAGTTTGAGGTTGAAATCCGAACTTTGCTGTAAGTTGAAGGATGTAAATTGGACTTAACCCTTTACAGGCTGTTGTCCCCAACACGATTATTAACGCATCACGCACGGTAACGAGTTGAGGCCAAAACACTCGCGAAATGATCTTTTACTGATCATGCAAAGTGAAAATCTGAGTGCTAGCGGGACCAAAGAAAACCGGGCCGGATCGATATGATGTAACCGGTGACGCGAGCGTACCTACGCTACGTACGTGTTCTCGCCGATTGGTGGTTGGCATCGTCCATCGCCTCCTTTTGGTTTGCTGGATTTTGTTTTCTTAGCGTAGACTCCTAGTGTATAAATTGTAGTATCTGTGCTTTACATAATATACTCATACCATTCTACATGCACATCCTTAGAAGGTGCAACCTATACACTTCAAACGTTCTTCTGGAGATCACTAAAGCCACACGAGCCTCATAGAGAACAAACACATCGTAGTTCCATTGTAGCGCTACGTAAATGTCCAGAACCTACATGAAACATATGTGGGGGAAAAAAACCCTACGACACCCGTTCATCCCACCTGTGAATCGAGCCTGTGGGCACGCTCCACAACCGGAGACGTAGCCATCGCGCTACGAGCGCGTTCGCTGGTTTGCTGGATTGGTTCAAGTGAGAGGTACGTGCATTTCACAAGTTGCCCCAATTAAGTCCATACCAAACCGTGTCGTTGGTAGCCAAAAAAAAAAAACGTCGTCCCGGCTCGGATTGCCAATCGCCACTTGCGTAGTCGTCATGCTGTCTCTGTCTCGCTCTCGGAAAGCAGGTGCTGGACCCCTGGTCAGCGCCGCCCAAAAGCGAGAAAGCGAGAGGCGGCATGCAGATGCAGGCAGCCGGGCGAGGTGCACTGGCCGCTGCTCGATCACTCGCTGCAATGCAACCCAGCAGCAGGCCACCGGCGTTAACGTTGCGGCGACGAGCCGACGACGCCAGGTCGTCTGGGGGGCTTCTGGCTGCCAGCGTTCACGTAATCACGTGAAGCCGGGGGACACTGCTGTACAAAAGTGAACTGATGTACACAAGTGGGTGCGGTGAATCCAATCCTATATGTGTTCCTTCTCATGCTCGGCCGTTTTTGGTACGTAGTTGCTCGCCATGAGTACTGCTACAAGACGCCAATGGCAAACATTCTGTACATAGTTTTTTTTTTGGCAGAGCTCTAGGTATAAACTGGCTTCAGCTCTTGATTATTTTGGTGGAGTCAATGCAAAGCACTTTGTGAAAACGTTATTAGCCAAATGGTTTTATAAAGTATTTCAAAGAGCAAAAGCTTATAGAAGCTTTTTTTTTGTTTCGGCTCCTAATTCAAAAGGTGCTACGGTCCCTTGGTGGTTTTAAAGAGCGAGTGAAGTGGTTTCTTGGCACCCCTGTTCTGTATGACTTCATGAGATGCTGAAGTCGGACTGGTTTTGGAAGCCTTGCCAGAGGGGTATATATTTTTGGGAAACATTTGGCGATATGACGCGTGGCAATATGATGTGTCTTCTTACTCGTGGCAATATGATGTGTCTTCTTACTCATTTCGAAAGATACCGATAAGCGGTTGCTTTAATTAGGAATCACGGATAATTTGGAATGAAATTAGACCACGGATCCGTGTCAAACGGTCATCGAAAAATGGCTCTTACAAGGAGCCTGAGCTGTTCTTTACCAAGAACAGGAGCCATGTGGAACGAGCATCTAAAAACGACTCCTTACGCAAGGAGCACGGAGGAGCTGCTAGAACCATTTTTTAACCGAGGCCCAGAGCTGTACTAAATGATCATCTAAAAATGGCTTCTATGGGCTCCCCTTCAGGAACTTGATACAAATTATTACAAAACTACCACCGGAGCTATTTTTGCCGGAGAAATTGCCCCAAAAGAGAACCCGGAGTCCAGCCTAAATGACCCTAATATTTACTTACATGAAGGGATAATGTGTCACAAATGAATGTTAGTGTATGGTGTAGCAAGTTGACGTGAACAACTAAACACATGTTAATAGATGGCGTGGCTCACTAGCATGAAAATATAGCTTTTGTGAAGAGATAACTATTATAATTACATGTGCTATGGAGCTACTAGTTTCATATTGATTTTACATGAAGAGATAGGTATGATAGTGGGGTTTGTAAATACTATAAGCTATATATAAAAGCGTCCTTGATTACTTTTTGAAAGAAGAAGAAGAAGAATAAGCTCTAAGTGCAATGAGCACTACTGGTACTTTGATTTGTTGTAAGTGGCCTGCACGGAGAATAATTCGGGTGATTGCGATGATGGTGTCTTTGAGATCCTGGGCGTGTTGGTTGGAGTTCAAAGTGGAGCAACACAGCATTTTATATTCTCATTTTATTAAGCCATTTTTTTTGGAATATGTGGTAGTAGGGAATCTAGATACTGGATGCCGGGACGCGTTGGTGGTTGGTGTATCGCATTGCACCTAGCTGCGGCACTAGCACACATCTTTGTATTTAGGGAAAATTGTCTGTCGGACATCTAAAGTGATGATCCTTTACTGGTGGACATCTACTTTGGAGCATTTTACTAAAAGACACTCTGGTTCGTTGAAATTAGGTCACAGGACACTGCGCCCCGGTTTTAGCCAGTTGAGGAGAGAGAAAACTTTATTTGTATATCCGGTGTCCCTGAACCACACTTGGGTCCGCCCCTAACCTGGTCTGGTAGGACCCATAAGAACCTGTCCGTTACCCGGCAGTTAACTATCTCACTCTCCTTCTCCGTCTCCACGATAAAGGCAGCGGCGGCGGGCGCGCGGGCACATCGACGGCGGGCTAGCATCGTCGACACGAAAAAGCAAGCACAGGCCCGTTGAAAATGGCGACAAGCTCAGGCACTTCATCCTCGACAGGTTCGCGTGGAGCAAGAGAGGCTCATCCACTGTGCCCTTTCTGCAGGACATCGACGGTTGTGGAGCGGACGTCCAGAACCCAAAATAACCCAGACAAGCAGTTCTACACTTGCAAGAATCGTGACTGGGTGAGTTATTTGCATTTTTTGCTGGTCCATTTTGGCATTTTCAAATCGGATCTAGGGTTCATCCCAATGTTGTGTTCTTCGACGTGATCCGGGCAACGCGCAATGCAATTTCTTCATGTGGAAGCCAGTGAGCGCAGGAGATGGCGTGGGTGCTGCAGCAGTGATGGCCGGCTTGAAGGCTTTGGGGAATTCTGTGTTGAACTTGAACAATGTTGTACCAGCTCTAAGGGTTGATGTGAGTAGAATAGCTGGAGAGCAGAGAGTTCTTAGGTGGATGAATGTGGCCAGTGTGTTTGTAGGAGTTGTATGCTTTGTTGCCATGTGCATGTTATTGTATAACCAAACATGAACTTAGCTTTGTAATGTTTGTGAAATGAATAAAATGCAGTTATGTGGCATTGCCCAGGTTAATAAATTTTTAGCATGACCAACTTGAATAAGGTCAGCAACATACAACAAGTAACAATAGCCTTGTATTCACTATATTACCAAGCCTTCAAGTTCACAAGAATACATTACCAAGTTCACTACATTACCAAGTTCTGCCAAGTTCATATGCCAGATTACAATACCATGTTTAATACATTACAATACCAAGTTCTGCCAAGTTCATATGGCACAGGTGGCTCAAAAGCACATAAAAGCACATAATTCAAAAGCTTTCTTCTCTTCCTATGTTGCTTGCAGTGCCTAGACATCCATCAGGGCCCTCTTGCTTGAAGGAGAAGTTGGAGGAGAAGTACTACATCTAGGTGAGCTACGACGTTGTTTGGGACGGCCGACAAATGGCCTTAGATAAGGTAATGGGTGGATGGGAGGACAACTTTGTACATATGTTTTCTTGGAAGAGAGAGATGGAGAAGAGGAGTCCTAGCAATGTTGTAGAGATTGAGTGGGAGGTTGTTGATAAGAAGAGAAGATTCAGTAGGATGTTTGTAGCACTGAAGCCATGCATTGATGGCTTCCTCCAAGGTTGTAGACCTTATCTAGGAATTGATTCCACAGTTTTAACAACAAAGTGGAAGGGGCAGTTAGCAACTGTAATAGGGATTGATGGCCACAACTGGATGTTTCCAGTGGCCTATAGAGTATTTGGCAGTGAGACCAATGAGAATTGGGAATGGTTCATGAAGATGCTGCACAAGGCTATTGGATCCCCACCTAGTCTTATTATTTCAATTGATGCAGGTATGTTTCCTTCATTGTTTGATGCAGTGTTTCATCCCATGCAGCCTGACATTGTTTCCTTTGTTGCTAACTGTAGGTAAAGGAATAGAGAAGGTTGTTACCAAAGTCTTCAGAAATGGTGTAGAGCACAGAGAATGCATGAGGCATCTTGTCAAGAATTTCCAAAAGAGATTTAGGGGAGAAGTGTTTAAAAGGAACTATGTGCAAGGTCCAAGTTTAGCACAACAAGCAAATGTGACTATGTCACCAACAGCATAGCTGAGACCTTCAACAATTGGATGAAGGAGCTGAAGTCCTTACCTATTGTAGAACTCATGGACAAGATAAGGCAGTTGATCATGGAGAGGTTTTGCACAAGGAGGCAGCTGGCCTCAAAGTTGTCTGGGTTCAAGATTTTGCCTCATGTCATGAAGGAACTACACAACAAGAGAAGAAATCTGAAGTACACCATTCACAAGAGTGGCCCAATGGTGGGAGAAGTAGGAGTGAATAAGGACGTAGTCCAATGGAGGTTCATTGTTGATCTGGACAAGAAAGAGTGCACTTGTAGAGGTTGGCAGTTAACTAGTCTGCCTTGTGTGCATGCCATAGATTTCATTGGCACAAGAAGAGTTGAATTGGAGGACTTTGTTGACCATCACTACTCTGTAGAAATGTTCAAAGCAGCTTATGCAACTGTTGTGCCTCCTATGCTAGGCAAGGAAGAATGGGAAAAGGTGGAAATTGGCTTCAAACTCCTTCCTCCTAAATGCAATAGAGCAGCAGGAAGACCAAGGAAGAGAAGGATGGTTGGAGTTGAAGAGGGTGGGTCAACCAGCAAGGGCACGAGAAGGTGTAAAATGTGTGGTGGACTTGGCCACCTCTAGAAAACCTGCAATGAAACTATCCTAGACCTTGATGCACCACCACCTGCACCACCAAAGAAGAAGAAAAGGACTTACAAGTCAAAAGTGGTTGAGATTATAGAAACCAGAGATGATCCATCTAAGAAGAAGAAGAGGAAACTATGTAGTAAGAAGAAGAAGACAACTCCAGCTGAGCCTACACCTCCTTATCAAACTATGCAGTAAGTGATCCATCTCTTGGCACTATTTTTTAGTTAGTTTAAAGGCATGACTAGTTTAAAACACGTTAACCACATGTTTCAACTTGCAGGGTTCCAAACTCCTCGGTCACTAGGAGGCAGGCCAAACAGCAAGTGGCAGATAGCCCAAGGACAGTGACTAGCAAGAGGGCCCTAATGGATGTCTAGGCACTTCAAGCAACACAGGAAGAGAAGAAACTTTTGAATTATGTGCTTTTGTGTGATTTTATGTGCTTTTGAGCCACCTGTGCCATATGAACTTGGCAGAACTTGGTATTGTAATGTATTAAACATGGTATTGTAATCTGGCATATGAACTTGGCAGAACTTGGTAATGTAGTGAACTTGGTAATGTATTCTTGTGAACTTGAAGGCTTGGTAATATAGTGAATACAAGGCTATTGTTACTTGTTGTATGTTGCTGGCCTTATTCAAGTTGGTCATGCTAAAAAATTATTAACATGGGCAATGTCACATAACTACATTTCATTCATTTCATAAACATTACAAAGTTAAGTTCATGCTTGGTTATACAATAACATGCACATGGCAACAAAGCATACAACTCCTACAAACACACTGGCCACATTCATCCACCTAAGAACTCTCTGCTCTCCAGCTATTCTACTCACATCAGCCCTCAGAGCTACTACAACATTGTTCAGGTTCAACACAGAATTCCCTAAAGCCTTCAAGCCAGCCATCACTGCTGCAGCACCCACGCCATCTCCTGCGCCCACTAGCTTCCACATGAAGAAACTGCACTGCGCGTTGCCCTGATCACGCCGAAGAACACAACATTGGGATGAACCCTAGATCCGATTTGAAAATGCCAAAATGGGCCAGCAAGAAATGCAAATAACTCACCCAGTCACGATTCTTGCAAGTGTAGAACTACTTGTCTGGGTTATTTTGGGTTCTCGACGTCCACTCCACAACCGTCGTCGTCCTGCAGAAAGGGCACAACGGCTGAGCCTCTCTCGCTCCACGCGAACCTATCGAGGACGAAGCGCCTGAGCCTGTCACCATCTTCAACTGACCTCTGCTTGCTTTTTCGTGTCGACGATGCTAGCCCGCCATCACCGTGCCCATGCGCCCACCCACGACCGTCGCCGCTGCCTTTATCATGGAGACGAGGAAGGAGAGTGAGACAGTTAATGGCCGGGTAACGGACGGGTTCTTATGGGTCCAACTAGACCAGGTTTGGGGCGGACCCAAGTGCGGTTCAGGGGCACCGGATGTACAAAATGAAGTTTTCTCTCTACTCAAATGGCTGAAACCGGGCCGCGGTGTCCTGTGGCCTAATTTCAACGAACCAGAGTGTCTTCTGACAAAATGCTTCAAAGTGAGTGTCCGCCAGCAAATGACCATCACTTTGGATGTCCAACCGATAATTTTCCCTTGTGTTTAATTTACAAAAGCAAAAGGACGTGGTTTGTGTGCATATCTATATATCGACAATGCTTTTAATTTCCTCCAATGCAACTTAGCATGAGTCACAGGTGTTGTTTAATCACATACTCCCCCCGTCTACAAAAGAATATAATTTTCAGTTTTCGAGAAGTCAAACAGTTTCAACTTTAACTAAATTTGTATAAAAGATACTAACATTCATGATATAAAATAAGTACCATTAGATTTAGATTCATCATGGAATCTATTTTTTCATAAAAAAATTGTTTGGAGACATAAATCCTAATAGTATTTACTGTAAAGTTGGTCAAACATAAGCTACCTTGACTGGCATGGTTTCTATAGTTACATTCTTATATGGACGGAGGGAGTACCTAGTACCTTTTTTAAAAACTATTCTCTCCGCTATATATCTAGACATTTGCACATGACTTTTGCTATATATCTAGACATGGCGTAGTATGTAGGTGCATAAAGAAGCTACGTATCTAGAAAGTCCAAATGACTTAATTATAATTTGAAACAGACGAAGTACCTAGTATTTTCTTCGTTCCAAAAAAATAATATTCTAATTTAAATGAAGTCATTTTTTTGAGTAAATCAAGTCATTTTTTATGTTGACTGAATTTATAGGAATAATATCAACACTTACATTGCTAGATATATTTCCTATAAAGATTATGTTAAGTAAACGGTACTCCGTATGTATTTGTTATCATAAATATTTGTATTTCTTCATACAGATGAGGTTAAATCTAAAACGATTTGCATTTTTAAAACGAGAATTATATATTTTTTGTTTGCTGCCAGCTTGGAGTATCTAATATTCGATTTCGACTGCAAGCAAGGGCGTCGCACCCAACCACATAGACATAGGACAAAATCAAAGCAATTCACCGTTCCCGTTCGTCCATTCCATGGGCGGGCACGAGACACGATGCACGGCGCTAGCTAACAGCAAGTCGGAGCCAATGCCACGTGGGCCTCCTCCGCTGGGCACGTGGGCGGGGACCAGGATGGCGGCGGCCGATGGGCCAACTATATATGGCCAACGGGTCGGCCCGGCATGGCACGGCATGGGCCCGTGCCAGCACAGCCCGATAGCCAACGGGCTGGCACGGCACGCCGTGCCTCCTGGGCCATGCCTCACAGGGCCATGGGCCTAGCCTTCGGCCCAGGCATGGCCCTATGGGCCAATTTCCGTGCCGGGCCGGCCCGCGAAGCATGACCAGAATCACGGGCCATGCCAGCCCACGGCCTGTTACTCTTTGCATTCACAAACAGATAACAGTTCACATTCATAGTCACAGATCATAGAATCAAAGTTTCATAATTCATACATTCAAAGTTCACATCATCACAGTTTCTTACATTCACAAAATCAAAGTCCAAAACTCCAAATGTCCGATACAATCACAGTATCATACATTCACAGAATTGAAGTCCAAATGTCTGATACATTCATAGATCACAGTTTCATATATTCACAGAATCAAAGTCCAAAGCCGACAGACAATAGAAATAACCAAAATGAGATGTTTAGTGCAATGCTGCCTCATTAAAAACATTTCTAGGTAAAACTCACCCTTGTGAAAAACCCTAGAAAAGAAAAAAGAGTGCAACCAGCTCTTAATTAACCATTGTTCAAATGATAAACAAGTCTTTCATAGTCACACACACCCTTTCACAGTCACAGATCACACACACACTTAGAAGTCAAGTCTCAACCTCAGTACCTCACTAAGTACCAGGAGCACCACCAGTAGGCCCATCTTCATCAAGGTACAAGTTCTGGAATGAGTCTTCAAGCTCTTAGTTGTCAACAACATGCTATTTCCTTTTTTCTCCTAACTCCCAGTCCTTTAAGCAGGTCAGCATCTCCACAGTCTCTGGTGACAAGCGACGTCGCTGTTCCTCAATTATCCTACCTGTCAAACTGAAACAAGACTCTGAAGAGACAGTAGATACAGGAACTAATATGATATCTCTAGCCATTATAGGCAGGACTGGAAAGGTTAGCTTATGGTCACGCCACCACAGAAGTAGGTCAAAATCATCCTCATAAGAAGTGACATTGTCACTGTCTAAGTAAGCTAATAGCTCACAAACTGCAGAAGTAGATGAAGATAAAGTGGCAGGGAGAGGGGAAGGACCAACAACACCTGATCCACGGCCAAAGATTCTTCCCCATGCCTACTTTTTCTTACCTGTATGATGTGATGGTTGTGCAACCCTTTGAGACCTAGCTACACCAAACTTGCTCTCATATTTGTTAAACAGTTTATACAATTCAGTTATGACATCAGCATAGTATGAACTATACTCGAAACTAGTGTATTCACCAAGTAATTGCAGCACATTAAAGAAACTTCTCATCTTAGCTCTAGGATCAAGAATGAATGCATATGAATATAACAGAGGTATGTCCTACCAATATTTAAGGAACTTAAGCTTCATAGGATATACAATAACTCTCAGATTATGATCTTTTTCACATGCATGCAAAATGAGAAGCAATCTCTAGAATATGGTGCAGAACAAGTAGACTTGTAGGATAATAAACACCAGACAGTACAATAGTGGAGTCATAGAAGAGTTCCAGAAACTCTAATAACTTCTCAGCAAAATACCAGTGATTTGTAGTCAATAATTGTGAACCATAATGGGAATTAATGAACACAGAAAATACATTCTTGTATGAAACCAAGTGTTTAAGCATCAGGTAAGTATAATTCCATCTAACATCCATATTCAAGCCAAACCTTCTAGGTCTAACACCCTTAACATTACAGTATTCCTTGAACAATGTAATTCTTTGATTAGAGGGATTTAAAAAGTTAATTGCAGTTCTAAAATCTTTTGGGCCTCCTCCGTTGGGCACGTGGGCGGGGACCGGGACGACGGCGACCGATGGGCCCCGGCCCACCCTCCCTGCTTCTTCAGCTCTGGGCGAGAATGTCAACAGGGCCTTTTGAGTTTTGATCACGGCCGTCGGCGGTGGATGGACGTGATCGACCTCTTTTGTCTTTTCACCTGTGCAGCCGGCAACGGGTGGGGTTAGTTGACGTCATTCCATCGGGCTTCGAGCCGTTGATGTCCGACAGACTACGGTACTCCTACTACTTTGTCTTTTTTTTCCGGTTGTCTCCAATAGGAGACCCAAATTCAAAATAGGGCTCCAACAGAATACCTATATCATCCAACAGAATAACTATACAGAAGACCTATTTTGGGTGTCAGGAGAGGTATAAGCCAAATCTTAGTATCCTCTCTCCTGTAGACCCATTTATAGAAAGAGTTCTCTTTTGTGTCTTGTTGTTGGAGAAGACAAAAAATATGTATTAAACCCTTTACCTACCCAAACATGGATTATGTCTTGTATTTTGGGCAATGGTTGTTGGAGACAGTTTAGCCCCGGACATTAGTATTAGTAAGGACAGTCTCAGGGCAAGTACAATAATGGATTTATAGCCAAGCTAGTTAGCATTTTTGCTGATGTGGGGGAGAGAAAAGATGAGAGAGATAGGAGAACTTGGCTGTTACTCTAGCACCGAGCTGGGCACTGAAGCATAGACATCTGCGAGCACAAACAATAGTGTATGCGAGGAGTAGGAAAGAAAAAATAGACATGGTATCACATAATAATAATAAACTTTTTAATAAACAAATAGGAGACACCTATTGTATGACTTGGCTCTTATAACTTGACTTATAGCCAAGCACTTAGCTCTATTATTGACCTTGCTCTCAATGAAAATTTCATCCAAGTTTCATTCACATTTAATAATGTGTCATGTAGGCATTTTTTATGACGTGGAACCATATTTAAGAAGACAGAGAAGAAATGAGTTTCATGGGGGATGAATCTCTCCTGACACAGTTACCGACTCGTAGTGAGTCATAGAATTAAATATCTATGAAACTCTAAATTGAAACTATGTATTTGAGAGTGGTTGTTTCATTCGAGTTTCATTTTATATTTGTTTGACGTGGCATTCTTGGAAACAACGCTACGAAACTTACCATAGAGACTGACCTAACTGCCCGGTTCATCTCTTGCGACACTTTTTTTGCAAGGGAATGGAAATAAATTGTTTTTTAAATTACTTTAAGATATTTTTCAAATTTAAATTTGTACTAGTAAAGAACACCAAAGTTTATGAGATATGTTCACTCAGGTGTCATAAATATTTTTACGGACAGAGAAGAAGAATTAAGGAAAAAAAAGAAATAGGAAGAGAAAAAGGATAAAGAAAAATGGCAAAATATTCAGTGCAAATCACATCTTCGGTGCAATCCATGAAAACCACATTAAAACCATACTTGGTGTGCATAGTTTCATTTTTTTTTTGAAAACTCCTAAGAATGATTTTACAAAGGGTTTTCACGATTGTATCGAAGATGTGGTTTGCAGTGAATATTTTACCAAGAAAAACAACGAGCACACGCTTCGGCTTCTTTCAAGCGTGATTGCACCAGCAAAGTTTGAGTACTGTTTTATAAGCCTATCTTCCTATGCAACCACAGCCAGCCTACAATCGGAAGTAGCCCAAAGCCCCCAAACGAACAGGTTGATGGATCCGCCGCCAAGGCAGTGAATCAAAAGTATTGGCTCAAACTGAGTTTTCTGAAGCGATGAGCATTATCATAGTCGAATTCGAACAGGATCAATTTTAGCATTTGCAAATTGCAAATGACCTTGAAATCCAACGTTCGACTCCATGCAAAAAAGATCAATTCTTCTTTGGGGATGCTCAGCGTGTTCGGCTCGACTCGGCTCAGCTTGTTTGAGTTTATTCTGTCTCACTAAATTTCTGTACCGTCTCTGTTATCTCAGTGACACGCTCCACGGCGGTTTTTTTTCCCCCTTCTGAGGGATGTGCAACATTTGAGGCCCAGTAGCAAAGGCCCGAATTCCGCGAGGCATCAGTAGGCCGTCGGGGGAAAAAAATTCAACCACCAATCGTGGCCCGTTGGCGTGATCCACCAACCCACCCGTCCACTCCAAAGTGCTCGTCGCAAAAGCAGTGGCAGTGGCACGCGATTCCTTCTCGTCTGCTTCTGCCTGTGCCTGCTCCCCCCACACGTCATTCCCCATCCGTCCGCCGCGGCTCCACCACCTCCAGTCCTCCACTGCCCCGCGCCCCGCTCCCGCTCCCGCTCCCGCTCCCGGACGGATCTCGAGGCTCGAGCCTCCCGGGGAGTGATGGCCGACGCGTACTGGAGGTACGCGGCCGCCGACCCGCGCCAGCAGCAGCAGCAGCCGCCGCCGCCCTCCGCCGGCGGGGGCGTCGCGCACCCGGGCATGGGCGGCGGCGCACCGCAGATGGCCCCCGCCCTGGGGCAGCAGCAGCAGCCCATGAAGCGACCCCGCCCCGCCGACTTCTCAGGTTCGCCTGCCTCTTCCCTTCCCTCGCCCTCGATCTGATGATCCGCGCGCTGCTGGCCTGCCTGCCCGCTCGATCTACCCGCTCCCGCTGGGCGCTTAGGGTTTTAGCGGTTCGCAAGCGGCGCCGCGCCGCGCCTCACGGCAATGCGCCGGTTCCGTTTAATTGTTTGTTCCCGCCCGCCCTGTACTGCCTGATGCGGTCTCGTTGTTTTCGCTCGACCTGCCTCTGTCAACGATGCGTCGAGGTGATGCCGTCTGTGTTGACTCCCTGCCGGAAGTAGGGGCTAGGGAAACGTCAGGCTTCTGTCTTGAATTCGGTGCCACGGAGCTGCGGGACCGGATCCAAAATGGTTACTTGCAGGATCTGTCACGATCTCTTCAGTACCACTGATGGGTCGCCTGGGGTTTTGTCAGATTTAGAGTGCACCTAAACCCCACTCGTAGATCTAGGACGCACCTAAAACCCACTTGTAGATTCAGGATGCACCTAAAACCCACTCGTAGATTCACGTATGCAGTTTAGGTGCTAAATGATTTAAGGTGCAGTGTGCGGATGTTCGAACCATTTGTCTACTGCAAGTTGCGTGAGCAAACTCTGGTCACTCACAGCGTGTTTGGTTTGCATCACCGAACCATTCCTTCCATGGCGTATGCTGCTGTTTGGTTTACGCTGTGGAATCACTTGTCCGTCACGGAGTTGTTCCACGTAGAGACTCCCGTGGGCTATACCCAAGGAACAGACACATTCCTCAAAAAAAAGTCAGATGACTCCATGCCTCACCGACCCACAAGTGGTTGGGGATGGGTATCCAAACCAAACAGGCTGTTAGATTGTCTATTTATGCTTAAGGTTAAATCATACTGCAACGTGCAGGCATGTACAGACCAAAACTGCAGTACCGTGGAACAAAAGTTCTTTCTGTCACACTGGCTTTACTACCTCTGGAGTCTGGAGCTAATGTAGTTCTAAGACTGTGAGTCACCTTGTAACCGATAAAAAGCATGAGCTAATGTCTGAGACTGTGAGACAACTTGTAATCGAGGAAAGTGATTGCAACACGAACAACTCTAGACCGTACTATCGTTGATAACTTAGCTGTATATAGGTGTTCCACAAAAATCTGGACAGCATTTTGGCTTGAACTCTATATTTACTGTTATGTTTTTTTCGTTGCATAGATGTACCCGGTGCACCTGACATGACTGGCTATTATCCACGTGATGAAGAAAGGGCAGGGTATCGTCCTGCTAGAGATACCGAGGCTCTTAACGCATCCTACGAACGTTTTCTTCGTACTGGGGTATCAACTGTTAGATTGTTGCATAATCGTCTTTCAAACACAGTCTGCTAATACTTATGTTGAACTTCAGCAAATTCAATCCTTTGGTGGTGGACCTGCTGGAGAACCTATTAGGCCTGCTGTGGGTGGCAATGCTGGCTACCCAGTTGATGATCGTTCGATGATGGCTGCTAGGGGTATGGATAGCAGAAATATTGGTTTCGGTGGTGGAATGCCAGAGCCACCCCTTCCACCTGATGCCTCAAACACCTTATATATTGAAGGCATTCCAACTGGCTGTACACGTCGAGAAGTTTCACGTATCCTTAGATATATACATCTTTTCCGCCACTCTCTTTTTCTAAACATTTATTTGCATAACTGCGATCAAGCATAGCTAGTCCTTCACTTCCCCCAGACATCTTCCGACCATTTGTTGGCTTTCGTGAGGTTAGGCTTGTAAACAAAGAACCGAAACATGTAAGCGAACTACTTATTTTTGTAGCCTTTGTCTCTTTTTTTATTGTCATTCATTCTTCTGACTACTTCGCTATTTGCAGCCTGGTGGTGACCCTATTGTCCTGTGTTTTGTTGATTTCGCGGAACCTACACAATCTGCTATTGCCATGGAGGCTTTGCAAGGTGAAACTGATGAACTTGACATGCATAGATACTTTCTGAACTATGTGAAGTTGACATTAAGCCATTGATCAGATTTACTTACTAAAGTTTGGTTGCATTAAGTCATACTCCACCCTTTTTCTTCTATGTTAAAACTATGAATACAATGTTCAGGTATTGGTCTAATCAGAATCCATTTTCCATGAATGCCTCAAGTTTGTCATGCATAATTTCGAGCTGAAACCTACCTTCTCTGTCTTTTCCTAGAAAGCACGTAGTGAACCTTTAAAACCTTGAACACCACTGTACATATAAATATTTGTAGTTTTTACATGGAAATGATACTATTACATTCATCAACTCATTGTTTTTTCATGGGATTAAATTTGATTATTTTTTCTACTGTATGATGTGATAAACTATTGCTCAGAGGTGTGTATTGCCAATTGTCAATGTCTCAATGATTGTCCAAATGACAAGTAACATAGAATGGAGGGAATAGCTATTTCTTTCTTGATTTTTTGTTCTATCTATATTTTTTATCCCGAGTGCTACTTTTTTCCTTCAGGATCCACATCCACATAGGCATATGTTGGGGTGGTAGTTTGGTGCCTTAGGCCAAGAGCCTCTTATTGGGATACAGTAGTTTCAAGTAATTATCCTTTATTTTGCTATAGAAGTAATGGCCAACCAAAGCTATTCGAAAAGAAGATATGTAAATCTTGTCAGTGTAGTACTACTCTAAAGTTCAGGAAAAATTTCTGCCACATGATCACTCAATCGGTTATTGATGCTTTTGCCATCTGATAAGAGTCATGTTCATTTGATAAAGCTTATTGTGCTGACCAGGGGCTTCACATTTTTCTACAAGACTTTCTACAAGACAACAACAGAAATAATGGGGACACCCTTGGCGTCACTGACACTTCACTGGCACCGTTGCTAGTTAAGTAGTTAGGGCAGTTCCAACCATGAAACTATGGGATAGTTTCCATACCTACCAATTAATATAGACACTACCCATAGAAACTGTACTCCCAATGGATAGTTTCTGCAAATAAAATTTTAATCCAATCATCTATCTTATCTCTCCTATCATCTACCTATCACAGTTCTTGCTATCTTGGTTCCCGTGTAGACATGGTTTCTTGTAGAGCAAGTATAATAAGGGGCTGTAAGCAGGCTGTAGGCTGACGTGGAGGAGAGAGGGAAGGAGAGAAAAGAGAAGTGGGCTCTTACAGCCAGCTTATGCGCAGGAACCAAGAAGTTCTGTGAGACAAACAAGTGGGCTGTAAGCTGACTAACTATTATACGAGTGGGCTGATAGATTGGCTGTAAGTTTCCATACAGCCAGCAGTCATCTATATTATTAGCCTTGCTCGTATAAGAAACCATTTCTTTATCTCTCCTCCTTAACTCCAATGCCGCATCAGCGTTTTGCTTACTTAGCACCTTAATTAATGCCATGGAAACCATCCATTGGGACTGCCCATATCTGTCCTTTGTCTGACCACCAGGTTTTAGTATCTGGTATATTACCGTGAGGGTGGGGTGGGGGCAGTCCACTTTGTGTTGTTTGCTAAGAGAGGTGGATGATTGGAGCCACTTAGACCATGTAAAAGGGACCAATGCCCAGATTTCTCCTGGCATTCGTTTCCAACCTTTGTAGCAAGATTGGTAATGCGGAGTTTGCCGTGCCGTCTTTCCAAGAATATGTTGAATAGAGTGTTGTTCCTATCTGCCGTGGGCTGTTTGTTAATTCACTTTGCATCCATAATCTACTATAGGTGCAATATTGACATGATGCTAATCACAAGGCTCCATGGTTGATTTTGCAGGCTATAAGTTTGATGAGCATGATCGCAATTCACCCAATCTGCGGCTGCAGTTTGCTCGTTTTACGGGTCCAAGGGGGAATTCAGGACCTGGTGGCGGTCGTGGTAGGCGATAAGTTCTTGGCGTTCCTTTTTCCAGGTGATTCACGGATTTTCTCATTCAACATATTCTCTCAAAGAACTGAAGTCAGAGTTTTCGTGCGGCGATAACATTAATCAATCTCTTCTGTCACTGTTTTGTAGGCCTGTTCGCAGCGAACACCCATGTGGGATGTTGTTTGTTTGATCATCGTTCCAGAGATATTACTCCATACTTCCATAGAAATAGGATTGGTAGCTTGGACCTTGTGGTTCCAGCGTTGCGACCCTGGTCTCGCTAGATGTTTTCTTGGCAGAATGCACTAGCTGAACATGGTAGGTCCAAACATATGTACCATCCCGCAGGCGTAATGCCTAATATCGCTGAAGTTGTTTGTAATGTGCTGATTTGTATCTTGAGGCAGGCTGGCCGTTTAATCTGTGGACTTGATGAATATTATTGACCTGGCTGCTGTTACATTTGAGAGTTTATCGCCGAATTTGTTTGGTAATGTATGCATCTCGTGTGTATTTGTACGCCCATGCGTCTATTTTTCCACACGCACAGCAGTCTCAGAACTGCTGTATGTGCTAAGTTGCAAGCTGGTTCATATTTTGGGCTAGCATGCCACCCATTGTATGGCTTACCGTGATGTTCTGGAAAGTGTTACAGGTAGTTTCAAGTGATGCTAGTGTTAGTAGTTTCTTGGAACGGAATTGCAAGCCGTTTTGTAGCGGCTTCCATGGTCAGTCGAACCTGATGAAATGTTCTCACTGGCCTTTGTGGAGATTGGAGAATTAACATGCGTGATGCCTTACGAAAATCGACAAATGGTAGTTGCGCATTTCTTTGAGAACCTGCATGCTCGTCTTGGTCAGTTTAATCGATATCGGACTCATTCTTTAATTTGTGGAGGGCGCTTGGTTTTAAATAAAGGCCTAAACCATTTAGCGGCAGGCCGGCAGCCCCTTGTGAGGGCCCGGATCAAGGCCCTGACTGTTTGTGGCACTGGAACCGGATTCAGAGAAGAGGAACGAAGGATACAGGGATATTCAGAGTTCTGTATTCGTATCATCGATAACGATTCAGTTGCATTCGGCACCTTTTATACACGCCACACAGGCCACCGCCTAACAGCTGACTAACAGAAGCATAACGGCTTCTGAGCGACTAACTAATCCCAGCTGCAGAAAGTAACTGTTCGACAACAGCCTGACGGCTACAGTCCTCGCTGGCAACAGACACTGAATGGCCTGAATCTTCAGACATCACCCCATCTGCCGTGTCTTCTTCCTGTGCATGACATCATCTCCCCCTGAGCCCCTCGAAACCCAGCTTTGTCCCCAAGCTGGTATGCCAGGAAACTTCAGACATCACCCCATCTTCCGTGTCTTCCTCCAGCGTGGCACGGCTCCGGTGAGCTCTCGACGTCTGCGCCCGCACGACCTCCGCCTCCGTAATGACTACTGTACAGCCATTACTCCGGTTTTTTCTCCGCCATTCTGTTTTCTCCAAGTTAACTTCTGTTTCTGACCCTGGCACCACATGACTACGTCATCTACTGTTAGGCTCGGAGACTAAGTGGGCACACTTCACCTTGCGGTGTGCGTGCTTTTCGGGGCTACGCCCGGGGACTGGCTGCCTGCTCGGCTGGTCTTTAATTTTTCTTCTGTTTCTGACCCTGGCATCACATGACTACGTCATCTACTGTCAGACTCGAGGACTAAGTGGGCACACTTCACCTTGCGGTGAATGTGCTTGTTTTATTCTGGAAGACTCCGCGCCTCTTGAAGCTGAAGAAGGTTATCTTTTTCTCGTGGTCGGACTCTAAGTGGGCACACTTGGTCCACTGCGAGGAAGTTTTCGATTCTGAACTTGAGCTCCTTACACCCTTATGGCAAGCCGTATTTGGTTCACACTACTCGGCGATAGTTCACGCTGCTCGGCAACTGCTCAGCAAGTCATCACGGTGGTCGGACCATGAGTTTGACTGCTCGGCTGTGTTCACACATGCTCGGACAAGCTCAAGATGGCGTTGCACTACGGGTACAAGGCGCTCGGGGACTAGCCGTGGGGGGTACGACCCCGGATACCCACGATAGACCACATGGGCTGTGCCCTCAGGGGCGGCCCAGCCCACAAGACAAAGCCTTGCGGGGCACGGCTCTGCTCAGCGTCTCCCGCAAGACATTTGGAACATATCCTGAAGATACTACGAGATCTGTTAGGATATGTATGATCCCAAAATTTCTGTAATCAGTTATTACTTTCTGGTTATCTCTCAGATCTAACCGACTTATAACCCTGCTCCCCGGACTATATAAGGCGGACAGGGACCCCCTCTAAACTCACGCAATATCATACGGTAACTAATACAAACCAACAGACCACAGGAGTAGGGTATTACGTCATACTGACGGCCTAAACATGTCTAACTCGTGTGTGTCTGTTACCTTCTTGTTCTTGATCTCACGCTTCTCTACCGATCAATCTACCTTCGTGGGATACCCCTTGAAGGACTGCCGATGATATTCTGTCGACACTAACCAAACTAACATGCTCTCACAACTAGCTACTCTAAAGAGCTTGACAACTGGTTTGCGGTAATGTAGAGAGAGTGAGCAAGATGGTTATACCGCCGTATCGAGAAATGAGCCAATCAATCACAAGAATGGATACCAATGAAGACCAATCACCTCGGAATCAAATGATGACACAATGATTTTTTACCGAGGTTCACTTGCTTGCTGGCAAGCTAGTGCTCGTTGTGGCAATTCACTCACTTGGAGGTTCACGCGCTAATTGGCATCACACGCCAAACCCTCAATAGGGTGCCGCACAACCAACACAAGATGAGGATCACACAAGCCACGAGCAATTCACTAGAGTACCTTTTGGCTCTCTACTGGGGAAAGGTCAAGAACCCCTCATAATCACCATGATCGGAGCCGGAGACAATCACCAACCTCTGCTCGACGATCCTCACTGCTCCAAGCCATCTAGGTGGCGGCAACCACCAAGAGTAACAAGCGAATCCCACAACGAAACACGAACACCAAGTGCCTCTAGATGCAAACACTCAAGCAATGCACTTGGATTCACTCCCAATCTCACAAAGATGTTGAATCTATGATGGAGATGAGTGGGAGGGCTTTGGCTAAGCTCACAAGGTTGCTATGTCAATGCAAATGGCCAAGAGAGTGAGCTAGAGCTAGCAATGTGACTTAAATAGAAGCCCCCATGAAATAGAGCCGTTGTACCCCTTCATTAGGCATAGCTCGGGGTGACCGGACGCTCCGGTCAGATCGACCGGACGCACCCTACCAGCGTTCGGTCAACGGATGGCTGCCACATCATCCCTCTCTTCAAATACTAAGCGTCCGATCCCAACGGTCAAGTGATGACCGGACGCGCTGCTCAAAGTGATTGAACGCAGGACCCCAGCATCCGATTGTTTCTGGTAAGGTTCCACTCGTGATCGGACGCGTCCGGTCGGTCACTATCGGATGCAGCATCAGCGTCCGGTCCTTTCTCTTCTTCTCTACGCTGCCACATCAGCGGGACCAGACGCACCCACTCAGCGTCCGATCACGAAGTGACCCAGCATCCGGTCGAAGGCCGACGCCAGCATCTTCACTGCTTCTACTGACCGAATGCGCTGGTCTAGTTGAGGCCAGCGTCCGGTCCACTCTGTGAAACCCTGTCTTTTCTGTACAGGGCGCCGGTGGCACCATCGGACTATCCACACTCTACGGGAGGACACTCCGCCGGTGAAGTTTCTTACCCTTGCTCCCAACTGCTAAACACAATGTGTAGCACCTTTGTGCTTGTGTGTTAGCATATTTTCACAAACATTTTCAAGGGTGTTAGCACTCTACTAGATCCTAAATGCATATGCAATGAGTTAGAGCATCTAGTGGTACTTTGATAACCGCATTTTGATACGAGTTTCACCCCTCTTAATAGTACGGCTATCGATCCTAAATGTGATCACACTCTCTAAGTGTCTCGATTACTAAAACAAAATAGCACCTACCACTTATACATTTGCCTTGAGCCTTTTGTTTTTCTCTTTCTTCTTTTCAAGTCCAAGCACTTGATCATCACCATGGCATCACTATCATCATGTCATGATCTTCATTTGTTTCACCACTTGGAATGTGCTACCTATTTCATAATCACTTTGATAAACTAGGTTAGCACTTAGGGTTTCATTGATTCACCAAAACCAAACTAGAGCTTTCAATCGGGCCATTCAAGAACGCCCTAGGCGGATTTCGATGGGTTTATGTTGCTATTGACAAATTCTCCAAGTGGATTGAGTACAAACCGCTTGTCTAGTCTACAGCAAAGAAAGCAGCGGAACTACTCGACGATATCATCCATAGGTTTGGGCTGCCAAACAGTATCATCATTGACCTTGGTTCTACATTTACCGGCAGCGACTTCTAGGATTTCTACGAGGATCGGTGCATATCTGTTAAATATGTATTGGTCGCACATTCTAGGGCTAATGGGCAGGTTAGCGAGCAAACGACATGATTATAGATGCCTTGAAAAAGAGGTTATATGAGAAGGACCAGAAACATCCAGGTAAATGGCTCAAAGAATTGCCAGCTGTGGTCTGGGGACTAAGGACCCAACCCAGTCGCAACACCGGAGTCTCCCCCTATTTCTTGGTGTTTGGATCAGAGGCCGTGTTACTTGCCGATGTTGCTTTCCGAGCACCAAGGATAGAGAACTATAATGAAGAGAACAACGATCAGGCACGACAAGACGATGTCAACCGACTTGAGGAAGAACGCCTAGTCACATGTGTTCGGATGGCCAAGTACCTAGACAGTTGAAAGCTCTAGTTTGGTTTTGGTTAATTGATGAAACCCTAAGTGCTAACCTAGTTTATCAAAGTGATTATGAGATAGGTAGCACTACTCTAAGTGATGAAGCAACGATGAAGATCATGATGATGGTGATGCCATGGTGATGATCAAGTGCTTGGACATGAAAAGAAGAAAGAGAAAAAACAAAAGGCTTAAGGCAAAGGTATAAATTATAGGAGCTATTTTATTTTGGTGATCAAGACACTTAGAGAGTGTGATCACATTTAGGTTTGATAGCCGTACTATTAAGAGGTGTGAAACTCATATCGAAATGTGGTTATCAAAGTACCACTAGATGCTCTAACTCATTGCATATGCATTTAGGATCTAGTGGAGTGCTAACACCCTTGAAAATATTTGTGAAAATATGCTAACATATGTGCACAAGGTGATACACTTGGTGGTTGGCACATTTGAGCAAGGGTGAAGAAGATAGAGGTGAAAATAAGTTAGTCACACTGGTCACACAGTGATCGGACGCTGGTCTCGGGAGGACCAGAACGTCCGGTCAGTGGTAGCAGCAAAGATGCTAGCGTCGGTCTCTAACTGGACGCTGGGTCTTTTAGTGACTGAATGCTGGAAGGCTGCGTCTGGTCCTGCTGATGTGGCAACACTAAGTGTTGAAGATGACCGACCAGACGCTGGCTGTGTCCGGTCAAGGGTGACCGGACACGTCCGATCAAAAAATGTCATCTCTGGATGCTTACTGGAAACGACCGGACACTGGAGTTCAGCATTCGGTCACTTCGGAGCAGAGCGTCCGGTCGCAACTTAACCGTTGAGATCAGGCGGCTCCTATTGAACACAGAGTGACACGTGGCTCACATCACGTGACCAGACGCTGAGGTCCAGCGTCCGGTCAATATGACTGGTGCGTCCGGTCACCCCGTGATATGCCCAGTGAAGGGGTACAACGGCTCTATTTCGTGGGGGCTTCTATTTAAGCCCTATGGCCGGTTCAAGCTCACCCTCTTGGCCATTTGCATTGACATAGCAACCTTATGAGCTTAGCCAAAGCCCTCCCACTCATCTCCATCATTGATTCATCATCTTTGTGAGATTGGGAGAGAATCCAAGTGCATTGCTTGAGTGATTGCATCTAGAGGCACTTGGTATTCGTGTTTCGCTGCAGGATTCACTTGTTGCTCTTGGTGGTTGCCACCACCTAGATGGCTTGGTGCAGCGGAGGAGGATTGTCATGAGTTAGTGATTGTTCGTGGCCATCTCTGGTGATTGTGAGGGGATTTGTACCTTCTCCGGTGGAGCGCCGAAAGGTAACTCCAGTAAATTGCTAGTGTCATTGAGTTACCTCACTTGTGGGTAGGTTCTTGCGGTGTTCAATCGTGTGGACGAGGTTTGTGCAACACCTCTTAGCCACCGAACCACCAAGTGTTGGTCGACACAATGGGGACGTAGCGTGTTGGCAAGCACGTGAACCTCAGGAGAAAATTGGTTGTCTCTTGCCATTCGGTATTCTCCCGGTGATTGATTTAATATTCATCTTGTGATTAGTTCATTCCACTACACAGCAGTATAATCACCCTACTCACTCATTTATATTCTTACAAATTAGTTATGGCAAGCTCTTTAGTGTAATTAGAATTGAGAGCTTGCTTTGTTATTTAAATTCATCTAGTGGAGCTCTTTAGAGTAGCAAGATTGAGAGCTCTTAGTGAGTAGTAACATAGCAAGTTGTGTGTCTAGTAATCATTGCAACTAGAATTGTTGGATAGGTGGCTTGCAACCCTTGTAAAGCTAGAGCAAGTTTACATTTCGCTATTTATCATACTAATCAAATTGCTCTAGTTGATTTATAGAATTTAAATAGTCTATTTAGCCCCTAGCCATATTAGGACCTTTCAACAGTCTGTGTTAATACTACAACCACAACATCCAGGAGCAATCCTTCGCGGTCGGCGACATGGTACTCCATAGGAAACAGAAGACCGATGGGATGCACAAGCTATCTTCACCTTGGGAGGGTCCATACATCGTCAAGGCTGTGACCCGACCAGGGTCATATAGGCTCTGTGATCAAGACGGCGTTGACATCCCTAATTCCTAGAACATAGAACACCTTAGGCGTTTCTATCCTTGAGACGTCCTCCAAAAGATATGACCCTTTTTACGTATATATGCATTTCAATAATAATTTTATCCGTGATGTTTTCTCCATTTGTTTTCCATATTTTTTCTTGAATTACTTATTTCTCCATGCTAAACATCTTTGAGACAACGCATTCTATCGCCATTCGATTCGTCGACCAACCACGTTCCCATTTGCATTATCCAGAAGCAGCCCTGTCCTCGATTTAGCACCTAAACATGCACGAGCAGTAGCGCTCTGCGTCATAGGCGGTCGATAGCGGCTCCTTGGTGATGCCTATATACCTAAACATGCACGAGCAGTAGCGCTCTACGTTATGGGCGGTCGGCAGTGGCTCCTCGGTGATGCCTACATACCTAAGCGTGCACAAGAATCTCGGGATAGAATGCCCCCACGTCTCATCGGTTTACCTCTCCAATTTCGCCATGGTATAGTGCTTAGCACTCTCCATGTTATCCAATTTCGCCACGGTATAGTGCTAAGCAGTCTCCATACTCTCCAATTTAGTCACGGTATAGTGCTAAGCACTCTCCATGTTCTCCAATTTCACCACGGTATAGTGCTAAGCACTCTCCATGTTCTCCAAACTTCACCCGATCAAGTGCTAAGCACTCTCCAATTTCTCCAATGGTAAAGTGCTAAGCACTCTCCAATTTTTCTCCATTTTTAAGTGCTCGGTACTCTCCAAATTTTACTCCAATGTCCAGTGCTAAGCACAGGGATTTCGTCTTCTTCACTCGTTTCTTTGATCCTGCTACAAGATGCTGCTCTATCTTACAGCAGGCTCAGGGACTAAGTGTGTACACTTCACCTAGCGATGAATGTATTGTCTTTCCTCCTACTGGTCTTCAGCTAAGCTGGGGACTGGCTATGTGCTCGGCTAAGCTGGGACTCAATTATTCTGACTAAGTGACCGTTGTAATTCTTTGATCTTGACCCCAGGTGCATTCGTCACCTACTGTCAGGCTCGTGGACTACAATGTATACATTGCATCTTACGGTGCTTGTATCAAATTTAACGGTTGGCTAAGTTCTCATTTCCTTTCTCAGTCATCGATATTCTTTGATCCTGACGCCAAGTGTCTTCTTCACTTACTGTCAGGCTCGGAGACTACAATGTATACATTGCATCTTGCGGCACATGTTTCAATACTAACATCCTCTTTGACTAAGTCATGGATGATGATCATCTGACTTCGCCAACAAAGCCTAAGTGTGTACACTTGACCTAAGGTGGAGAATTTTTAAAATTTTTAAACTTGAGCTCCTTTCATCCTGCTGGCAAGCCTTACTTGGCTAAGTTCGAGACTTGCATACCAGTTAAACTGGTCGGCTTCGACTTCCACCGCTCGGATCACCAGTTAAACCGATCAGCACTTTATCTTACTGATTGGATTACCAGTTAAACTAGTCGGATCGCCAGTTAAACTGGTTGGCACTTTATCTTGTTGATTGAACTACCAGTTGAACTAGTCGGATTGCCAGATTTACTGGCTGTGTCCAAGTTAAAATGCTCGGACTTGCTCAAGACGACGTTGCTTAGCAGATACAAGGCGCTCGAGGACTAGCTGTGGGGGGTATAACCCCAGATATACATGGCAATGGACATAGGCCACACCACCAGGGGAGGTCCAGCCCATAAGATCAAGGCCTACGATGCTCGGCTCTGGTCGGCGTGCACCGCAAGGCAATCAGAAGACATCTTGGCGATGAAGGAAGATCTGTTCGGATATGATAGATATTGTATTTCTTGTAAATACTTACCATATATCCGAATAGATCTGGGTCTAAACCGACTTGTAACCCTACCCCTCGGACTATATAAGGTGGGTAGGGACCCCCCTCGAATTCATCTCATATTCAATACAATCCACCAAAGACACATGACGTAGGGTATTACGTTGATCAGACGGCCGAACCTGTCTAAATTATTGTCCCTGCGCTTATGTCACCATCCGGTTCCTATCACGCGCACCTCTACCGATTATCTACTACCGTGGGTATACCCCTCGGTAGACTACCGACCAGATTTTGTCGACAAGCTCTACTAGTTTGTATCGGTAGGTTTTTGTTTCCCAAGCTGTTGCTCTCTTTTTCCATGTTGTGGAAGTATGTGACTATTTCAGTGCTTATGATATGTTTTTTATTTCATATCGAAATCTGGTTGATGTCTTGCGTGAAGGTTGAACATGGATAAAACATGGATTGATGATAATGCTAGGTAAAAACCAATAACTTTACAAATATCGGTGTCATGCACATAGGAAAAAATGTGAGTGAAAGCTTAATTAACACATTCCTGGGCACCATGGAAAAGTGCAAGGACAATTTGAATTCTCGTCCGGACCTTCAAGCTCTAGGTATTAGAAGTGATCTTCACCCTGTTGAAGTTGATGACCAATTTTATTTACCACCTACACCATACATAATGAGTCCCGATGAGAAGAAATTATTTTGTGAAATACTAAAAGGGGTCAAGTTTCCTGATGGTTATGCATCTAATATACGACACAACATCCATGTTAATGAGAAAAATATATTTGGGCTAAAAAGTCATGAGTGCCACATTATTCTTCAACACTTGCTGTCCCTTGCTGTGAGAAAAATATTGCCTAAAATGGTCAGTACAGGAGTGATTCGTATAAGTAAAATTTTCAAGAAACTTTGCTCACCTGTCATTTGAAGAAGTGATATGGACAGTCTAGAGGCTGATATAGCTAAAACCTTGAGCCTTCTTGAGGCTATATTCCCTCCATCATTTTCGATATTATGGTAGACTTGATGGTACATCTTCCTGCTCAATGTACTATAGTATGTGCAATGACTGTTATCTGATACAAAACCATACAGTTTTGAAACTTCAGTGACCTATATTGAAACTAATTATGCATTTTTCCATGGAAAAATCAGGCTAAATATGATATTCATGCTGATGGTATGTATTGGGTTTTAAATACTGCTGGAAAGAAATGGAAGGAATTTAAGGCAAATTTGAAGAAGCCGTATTTTGATGATAAATTAACAGATGAGCAACTGAAGAAAAAGTATGGTGATAGAGTTAATGACAGTGATTGAGAGTATCTCATAACTCATTGGATGTCTCCTGACTTGGAAGTAAGGCTTGTTGATATTAAAATCTTATTATATGCTTGTGAAACTTGTATACATCTATTTGTGCATAATCTAATAATTTCTCACTTAGGTTTGCACGGAAATTGCCAAAGCGAATCATGCTAAGTTGTCCATACATCATACATCAGACACCAAGAGCTTTGCTCGCTCTAGACATGAATTGGTATAGTTATCTTTTTTCACTATCTTACATAGGTATTTTCTACAGATTATTTATATTGAAAGCTAAAACACTTGTAGGGTCATGAGCTAGGACGCCCCCTCGACGAGATGAAGTATATATCAAAACTCATACAAAAAAGTGGTGTTCCAACACAAAATGCGGAACCAACCATGGTAAGTTTTCATGCATATTTGCTAAATTGTGGTAGTTAATTACACCTCGAACATTAGCACCCCAAAAATAAAATTAGATAACTGTTAGTATACTAAGCTTTTCTTTGCATAGTTGATTACACCTCAAATATGTGAACCTGTCATTGCTGGTAGAATTGCAATGGTAGGATCAGGAGTAGGATCAGTCACACGGTTCCCTGGTGATATTGTGATTCAGGCTATTATTGCGAGCGTCACTCAAGTCAGAGTAGATGGACTGTCTTGTCTAGCTTTCCTGTTCTTGCTTCGAATTGCTTGGCTGCTGCTTAGTTGTTGTACTTCCTTGGTCTGGGTTTATTAGTTATAGGTTGCATGATCATGTCGACTGCGATTTTGCACGATTTGCGCACGGAATTACTTGTTGCGCGTTGAATTTTGTACTTGTTCTTGCAGTCTTGCTTGACAGTGAACTGGGTACAAAATCACGAATAGGGAGTACATAGTACAGGGTACAGAACTTGTTTCATTTCAGCATGGGTGCGCCATCAGTGAACTTTTCTCTTGCAACCACATCGCAAAGTGTGTGTGCTAACTGATTGGTTGAGTGAGTGCACATTTAAATCTTCAGCTGTTCCCTTGTCAATGAATATGCCTATTGACAGTTGATCTTACCTTTTCATGACAATGTAAGAGTGTGAAATAATATTATTATCTAAAGATTTCTGTCCTTCTATCAATATAATATGCATTAGTAACATCAATCTTATTGTCTATATATGTTAGTTGCTACTGTATGTCCTTACCTTCTTGATGTTTCAGGTTGAGGGAGGCCTTGGAGGTGTACATGATGCTGTCACCAGGAAGCCAACAGATGACATTTTGCTTTTGATGGAGATGAGGCATTTTGTAGTGAATCTAGTTAGATTGTGCAAGCAAACATATGACTTATGCCTGCCATTTGACCTAGCTAGGTTGCATGTGTGCTTTTCCTTTTGTAATGATGACCTGTCATGGATCAAGATGATAGAACTTGATGTATTGCTAAATGTTGGCTTAAATGAAGACTTGAGAGATACCTTTATCAGATAATGTGCTTGATGAGTGTTGTGGGCAGCTATGGTTTACATATGTATGTGATTGATGAATAATGTGACATGTTATGGATGTTTATTAGGTTTGAAATCTGGTTAATATGAAATTAATAATATTATACATAACTGTGCCAGTTCATAGCGACTGATTATTGGTTGCTAAAAAGCTTGATATCCTCAAACCATTGGTCGCTAAAACATATAACAGATCATTGGTCGCTATAAATATTTGCGTCCAACGATCGGTCGCTATAAACCCTATCGGTCGCTGTAGACTTATAGCGACGCCACTTACAGCGACTTATACATCGGTCGCTATAAAGTTCGGTCGCTATAACGACTTATAGCGACCGATTTGGAGTCGCTACATATTGGTTGTGGTATAGTGATGGTGAAGCAGCCTACGACCCCGACGACAACCACATCGGCCTCAACATCGGGAGCATCCAGTCCGACGTCATCACCCCTACGACTTTCTGGCAGACATCATCAACCGCCTACGACACCAGAACGTCGTGCCACTTGTCGGTATGTTCTTCTATTCGTTCAACACGCCATGGTCGCCAACTTCTTAATTAATTCAGTTAGGCAAAGATCGATCGACTTTACAATTCATTATCATCAACTAGCTAGTACATATATACTAGCACAGTTGGACGCTACAGATGCGCTGAGGAGGCAGGGATGATTCTCTCCTTGTTGAGGGATCTTATCATAACAAATTTTTGTCTTCGCCTTTATAGATTTATTCAAACGGTGTCACTGTGGGTGGCGGACTCTAGCAAAAATTATAGGTAGGGCGGACCACTAGATACATTTCTGTACGCCAAACTTAACTCATCATGTTTGGGTTGAAGCACATACGTATGTGTATACCATATTTCTATTGATATCGCATATGAACGTTAATTTGGTAAGTAAATAATATATACAAAAATTGAAGATGGTTGCTCTTGTTAAAAAGCACATGAGAAGATTTTTTTGTTCCATAGTCTATATATATAATGCACCATGCATCAAATTAATGATCCAAATACAAAATGATATATAACCTGTAATCACCATAATGTTTAGATACAGTAGTCACACCTTGTGTTCGTTTTCTGTACACATTTTCTACCACAAGCCAACAACAAATGAACTATTTAAGTACTATTAGTATTGGACAAATCAAAATTACCGCAAGAAACAACCTATATTCTTGTATTTCTTGGGCATGTTCAGCTGGTATTAAAGCCAGCTAATAACACTGCTACAAAAACGATTTTGCGCAGCGTTCCACTTTTGCACTCCGTGGCAGGCTCATATTTTTGCCCGCTGCGGTAAATCCCACGATTTACCGCGGTGGACATTTTTTATTTACCGTGGCGACGTCCTAAGACGTCCGCCTCGAAAAATACCGTATTTTCCGAGGCGGACGTCTTAGGACGTCCGCCACGGTAAATGGATTTACCATGGCGGGCGTCCTATGAGACCCGCCTCGGTTAAGGCCGTGGCCCAAAAGGCCCAACGAAGCCCGATAGCCGTCTTCACATATAAATACGTAGTCTTTAGGGTTTCACTCCCAGTCTCCCTTTCTGCCTCAGCCACTCCCTCCCACCGAAGACCGAACAAGTCCGCACCTCCTTCCCTCTCCTTCCGTCGCACCCTCTCCGTCGTCCTCACGTGCACCTCCCTCCCTCTCCTTCCGTCGCACCCCCTCCCTCCCCGTCGTCCTTCCTCTCCTTCCGTCGGTAGGGCGCGGTGGCACCCGACTCTGGTGGCGCGCACGGAGGCGCCCACGACGGTTCGCGGGGCCATGGCGGGTCGTGCGGGGCCACGGCGTCGTGCGGGGCCATAGCGGTGCGCGGGACGACGGCGCAGGTCGCGTGGGAGACGGTGGCGCGTGGGGCGGCGGCGCAGGTCGCGTGGAGCCACGGCGGCGAGCGGGCGGAGGCGGTGCGGTGCGCGCGGGCTGGCTGCCTCCTTCCCCTTCTTCTCCGGTGTCGAAGCTGATCCACGGCCCAGATCTGGCGACAGCGGGCTGCCTCCACCTCCGGCGACGGCGGATCTGGCGGCGCGGGCAAGATCGAGGTAATGGCACCGCCGTATCCTCTACCTCACTCTCTTTCTCCATCTCTCCTAGCTCCTCTCCCTCACTCCCTCTTTCCTTCCTCTCTCTTTCCATACAGGGAGGTTGATCTGGGAGGTAGAGGCCGGTCTTGCCCATCTCCGGTGGCAGCGGGGCCGACTGGATCCGGCGTGAAGAGGTGGAGGCAATCGGATCCAGGGACGACGACGGCGACGATGCGAAGATCCCGGCGGCACTAGGGTTGCGGGCTGGGATTGGACTCGCTGGCGGGCTCGGGATATGGGCTCGCCGGTGGGCTTTGGGTTTTTTTTGTTTTTTTCCTCAGCTTTACCGCAGCGGGCGGTGTAACGTGCCCACCGTGGTAAAAGTATATTTACCGCGGCGGGCACGTTACACCGCCCGCCGTGGTAAATCGGTTAACCGCGGCGGGCAAAGCCGCCCGCCGCGGTTAAGCCACGATTTACCGTGACCTCTAGGCCGCGGCGGACGGTTTTGCCCGCTGCGGGAAACCGAAAACGTCCACCTCCAGTAAAGTTTGTGTAGTAGTGTAAGCCTGCTGAAACTATTTTGTTGTGAGAGAAAAATACTGTAGATTCTAGCTGATAAGTCGGCTGATAAGTTCAAGCGAACAGGCCTGTGTCTTTGCAACTGATGAAGTGGACGATCCTGTCATTTGGCAATGTGTAGTGCCAGCAGTCCAGCCTAGCACTTAACACGTCGGAACTATGAATGCTTCGTGACTGTGTTTTTTTTTGACAATCTCGTGACCGAGTTTGTGGTTGATGTGGAATTTGTGAGCGTTGACTTGACCTTGCGCTATTCACTATTGGGCGGTGTTATTCTAAACGCTAAACGATAAACGGTCGGTCACCTACCGTTTAGCCCATTATTCGAGCAAAACGGGTGTTTAAACGAGAAAAACGACCGTTTAAACGGTCAAAACAACCGATTAAACGGAAACGGTGTACCACCGTGTAGCGTTTAAACGGTGTGTAAACGAGCTAAACGACCGTTTAGGCGAACAGTGCTATTGGGCCACGGTATTTTAGGAATTTAAAAATAAATTAAGAGAGAACATAAAAGACGCATGTACCTTTATTTTATTTCCTAATCAGACGCTATCATCAAGGTGATTAATTGTGATTGATTGATAAATGGAAAGTATTTAATGTAAAATTAGTTTTTTTTGTCCTTTAGAATGTATTATATTTGATGACAAATTTTGACCACTAAAATATACTATATTACAGGACGGAGGGAGTATTTGTTTAACCAATGATATAAATAGTAATTCGTACTACTATGTATATATTTCTGCGCCTGAGCGTGCTTTATTTACTTATTATTATGACTGAATATATTATTCAGGTTGGTGTTACCAAAAAGGGGAGCTCCTCCTTATCTATGAGTACATGCCTAACGGCAGTCTCGACCAGCACCTTTCCGTAATGGTAATGAGCAAGCAATCATAGGATGGAGCAGGCGTTACAACATGGTGCTCCACTACGTCCACCATGAGCACGAGCACATGGTGCTCCACCGCGACATCAAGGCCAGCAACGTCATGCTCGACTCCAGCTTCCGCGGCCGCCATGGCGATTTTGGCCTCGCACGCATCGTGGGCTTCAACAAGGACTCGTACACGGACTTGGGCGTCGCCGGCACCTGGGGCTTCATCGCGCCAGAGTACTCAGTTTGCCACAAGGCCACGCGCAAGACCGATGTGTACGCTTCCGGAGTGCTGGTGCTCGAGATCGTCACCGGCCGGCGTGCGCTCGGCGGCGGCCAGCAGCGCCATGGAACGACGACGTTCCTGCTCCTCGCCGACTGGGTTTGGAAGCTTCACCAGGAGGGCAGGGTGGTGGTGGATGGCGAGTTCGATCCGGACGACGCCGTTCGGCTGCTGCTCCTTGGGTTGGCGTGCTGCAATCCGAACCCGGCCGTCGAACCGGCCGAGGTGGTGCAGATCGTCGCCAAGTCGGTGAAGCCACTGGATGTGCCACTCGCCAAGCCTACATTCGTGTGGCCACCGGTAGGAGGGATTCAGTTGGAGCTTGACGATGAGCGATGATGTTGATAGTGAATTATTCGAAGCAGATTGGGAGGACACGTCAAGCGGCCATGGCCTGGCGATGAGCGCCCCGTCAGAGATCAACAGGAACAAGCAGGCAGCTGCATGTGTTGTTCAGTCTAGGAAATGTAGATCTGCTGACGAGTGTTACGTATAGTTGTTTGTGCAATATATTTCACTACTCCTCACCGCAACTGACAATCTTTTCTGATCTGTCTATCTACGAGTATTATTCCTGTTAATAGTTTAGCTACGTCATCAAACCGCAGCTGCAGACAATCTTTTGAAATCTATTTTATATCAAATACGTACAAAATATATATTGATATTGATATTGATATAGGAATCGCTATATATCACGTCATACATACGTATCTATCTAATAAGCACTAAAAAAACGTATTAAAGTCATCTCTCCCGGCAGTTGATGAAGCAGATTAGACCTCCCCATCCGCGACGTCGCCCGCAGGCTACGGACGATTGCGAGCATCTGAGCCAGAACGGGGAGCAGCCAGCCACCTGTGTTCCGTTTAGGCTTCCTCCTCCACGGATCCACCTGTGTTCGGAATTCGGGTGCGTGGCGGCGCGCGGAAAGCTCTGAATCCGGGCGCGATTTGCCTGCCTTCAACCAAAGCGCTCCTTTTTGTCTTTCTGCCGCTGTAGACGCGCCGGGCCATACGTAGCCGCCGTCGCCTGTCCGCAATCCCTGCCCCGCCGCCGCCAAATCGCCACAGCCGGGCGGGTCCCTTCCTCAAGCCGGCGTCAGCTTTCCTCCGCCCGGCGGCGCCGTTCTAAAACCCGCTGGACCCCGTATTTCCGTCCCCCACCTCCGACGGTGAGTCCATGCACCCTCTCGCTCTCCTCCGTGTTCTTCCTCTGCTCTGCTAGTTTCTTCACAGTGCCTTGCTCTTGCTCTGTTTGATTCTCTGCTCACACTAGTTGATGCTTTAGCGCTCCCCTAGTACGTTTTAACTTTCTGGACCTTCTTCATAGTTCATAGAGTCAGTAAATGCTTCAACATGTACATTGGCTTTTATTTTTAAGGGACTGTTACTTGGTAAAGTAAGCAACTTTATTCCCAGTTCATTGGGGAATTATTGTATGGGCTCCTACCATTGGCTATTGTTATGTTATTTCAGAAGATGCATAGGTTACAAATCATTGCATTTGCCCCATACGTTGTTTCTTTACACCTGATTGAAGAGAAAACATAAGTGCACAGTCCAACATTGAATTATTTCAGCCGTTGGCCTTTTGTTATACTATACTAGATTATCACCTAGTTGCCCAAGATGTCCAAAGGTAACCAAACTTCTGTACAGGTGTACCTACAGTAAAACAATTGTTTTGTGGAGTACCCTGCTTGAATAGGCCTACATGTCATTTGCTTTGTTTATACGACTTCCCACTTCTGTTATCGTAATATTAGATTACATTACATCTAAACATGGACCTCTCCTTATTCATCACTAGAATGGGGAACACTCTGACTCTCATGCTTGGAAGAACTACAATGGAACACTGCCATGCAAAACAAATCTGCCAAGACAGAGCAACAGTGATCGATTTCAACGTTGTAGGCCTCTGATTCTGAGAGCTATATCAGAACACATCCGTTCTAAGTTAAACCTTAAAGATGGGCCAGCAGACTGCAAATTTCAACTGTGGCGTATTCTCCTTTGCAGTGCAATTTCAGAACATGCCCATCGTAAATCAACCTATGAAAAGGGTGCAGCGAACAATCAATTGTATGCTGTTCTGATCACGGTTCTTGTATCTTATTACGTCCATCATGAACAAATTAACAAAAAGGACATAGCAAGTGATCCATTTGAAAACCTTCCAGAGGTATGCTAATGTTCAATTCTCATGGTTTCTCTGGTTTGCATATTACATTGTTAAATTTGTGTGCTACTCTTTATCTAAAAAAAAGCCTGTGTGCTACTATGATATTGTTTCTTCCGCAGGACATCCGTTGTACAATCTTATCAAAGTTATCTCTGAAAGAGGTTGTAAGAACTAGTGCTCTTTCAAGGAAATGGAAATGCTCATGGACAGTCTGTCCCAAGCTGAGATTTGATGGGACTACAATACGTAGCAAGAGTATGCGTGGGAAACAACAATATATCCAAAAGTTCATCAGTAATACTAATGCAGTCTTGGCACAATGCCATGGCACAGTGGTAGAAGAGCTTGCGGTAGAAATTGATTTTGACTCCATGCTGGTAGAACATCTAAATAACTAGATTAGTTTTGCTGTATCATCATGGACAAAGTCCCTAGCTTTTGATTTGACACCTGAAAAATTTCGCGGTCGTGTCGATCGGTACAGATTTCCATTTGAACTTTTAGACATTGGATGTCTATACCGTTTGCAGCAATTTCAACTCAGCTTTGGATATATCTAGCCACCAATGAAATTCAGTGGTTTCATGAACCTTAAAAAGCTTGATCTGCACCGGTGCATGTTAGTGGACAAGATCTTGAAATCTTCTTGTCAAAGTGTCGTAACCTGGAGTGGTTGAGTATTATTAGATGCCATCTCAGTGATGAACTAAAGGTTAATGGTCCACTTCCACACCTGCTATACTTGAACGTTGCATGTTGCGAGATAACAAGCATAGCAATACATGCTGCGAAACTCACACATTTTGTGTACGATGGATGCCCAGTGCCTATTGACCTCAATAAATCTTCAAAACTGAAAACTGCAGACGTGTCTATCTATATAGTTGCTCTTGAGCAAGTTTTCACCGAACTTGCTAATGTGCTTATAAATGTGGAGAATCTGACCCTTGATACTTCCTGTAAACCACCAGAGGTTTGTTGTTCTACACTTTCAGATATGATTTATTGTTTCTCCTTTTCACCGTGATGTTTGATTTACTGTCTTGCAGCTACCCTGTCTAATAGATCACCGATGCAAGTTTTCTCACCTGAAGTTCTTAAAATTGGTGTTATTCTTTAGTGAAGATGTTGGCACCCTTTCTTTGATCTCCTTCCTAAGGTCTGCTCCTTTCATTGAAAAGCTTGAGATGCATGTAAGTGCTCTGGTTTCCTCTAATGTATATGTGACTATTATTCCATGGCACTGCCATATAATGTATTTGTACTATACTACTAATTCATATTACTGAAGTAGCTATTTCAAGCCTCAGCCATTAAGGATTCATCTCTTGTCCCTTCTCCATATCCTAATTTCAAATAGTCAATTAAAAATTGGATGCATTTTAGAGACTTTCCTATAGCAGACACATGTCTTCAATGAGCATTCTCTCCATCTATGCTTGATAGGAAGTGCTTTATCATAGAGCATATATTCCTCTGAATCCAATATGCCGACACCAAATATTGATCAGTCAACGTTTTTGTGTGATGGGGATGAATGACTAGTGGTATAGAATCTGTCAATAATATCAACAGAAAGGTTACAGCAGATACCAAGTATATCCCAACAGGTTTTACTGAAGGTGCAGGAGAGAGCTGATTGATGCAGATGGAACTGTAGATTTGTTTACGCTTCTTGGGGTTTAAATGCACCATCCTTGCTTGAAATTAACTGTTGTGTCTTGAAAGAGAGAGAAAACCATTCTATTGGTTTGTTCAATAGATTTTTTTTTCAGTGGCTAAAATTTTAATTGAGTAACATCGTTAAAAAAAAACTCGACCATAGAGGGGAAGACACCCCCTGGTGCATTCTAATAAGAAGCTGTACCAGGATTCGAATGCGGACCGGAAAGGGGAGACCCCCGAGCACACTGCCCTAACGTTATAATGGGGACCGGAAAGGGGAGACCCCCGAGCACACTGCCCTAACGTTATAACTCCCAAGCACACTGCTGTAACTAGTAAAATCATTAACAAGGTGTATATCAGCATTCATCGGCTTGCTCAGAGACTGTATTGTGAAATTTGATTGAGTGAACATGTCTGCTTTGTTGATTCAGAGATCATCAGGATGAAATGTTTTATTTCTCTCCATCACGTCCTCTTATTTATTGTTTTCCCCTTTAAACTACTGCCTTTGATTTTTGGGTACATAAAGAGCTCTTGTTAAGCTTCCAAAAGGTCTTAATTTTGTTATTCCAACTTGCAGTTTAGCATATTTGCCCCTTTATATGTGGGAGATGAACCGATCACGAGATTTCCGCAGCGTCCACACAATTATCTCAAAGACCTATTCATTACTGGATTTGAAGGATCCAGTGGCCAGCTTGAATTCCTTTTGTACATGGTGGAAAATGCTCCTGCATTGGAGATTTTAACTATGGATAGGTTGGATATAATAGTGAAGCAAAGGTGGTGGGAAGATGGTGAAAATGAAGGAGATCAAGCGGCTTCAATTCATAGAGCAGCCATAAGATCTACTGAAGGAAAGATTTCACCCATGTGTTGTATAAGATTGCTTTAATGGTAGTGTAACACGCCTGATGATCCCCAACTGCCCAATTGCTGCAGGATCGAATGGGGGTCGATCTGAGGGGTTGGGCGACGGCGGCGTGCTGTGTGGCCGCCCGGCTGAAGGTGGCCGGCGCCGGCTTGGCTGTTGTGGTCGGCGGCCTGGCAAGGAGGGGCGGTGGTCTAGCTGGAGAAGGTGGCGGCGGCTGGGAAGAGAAGAGAAGGGCGGCGCAGGGAGAGAAGGGGAAGGGAGAAGGGATTAACCCTAAACTTGCTTAGTTTCTCATTAAGCGTCTCCCTCATATTTATAAGGGGTGTTACAGTCACTAATGGGCCTGGCCCAATAGCCTAACTATCTATTTAGGCTAAATTATAACAAATTGGCCTATTGCCCTTTACTAGCCACTAACTGTAGACTTAGGATGTTGACTCCTCCTAGTGTAAGTCTTGCCGATCATGACATCTCTCTCTGCCTGAAGAATTAGCTCATCCTCGAGCTGAAATTCTGGGTAGACTTCCCGAAACAGCTCAGCATCTTCCCATGATGATTTGGCTGCTGGCTGGTTCTTCCATTTGATCAATATTTGCAGTTGGCCTCGGTAGATTCTGGATTTCGACATGAGTTCTGGTTCTGGAACAGCTGTGCCTTCATGCAGGGTTGGCAATTGTGCTGGTTCTGTTGGTGGTGGCCCATTGTGTTTCTTAAGCATGCTGACATGGAAAGCATTATGAATTCGAGTGTCGGCAGGTAGGTTGAGGCGGTAAGCAACAGAGTTGATGCACTCGCTGATCTGAAATGGCCCAAAATATTTAGGGGCTAACTTCCCTTTCCGTATTGTGGCTATTGCTACTGCTGTCCAAGTCATCGGTTTGAGCCATACCCAATCGCCTATGTTGAACTGCCGGTCAGTATGCTTTCGGTCATAGTGCTTGCTTTAGTAATCCTGAGACTGTTGTAGGCGGAGTTGGTTTGTTCCAAAAATCTATCACGGAGATCGTCAACTGATTGTATTATAGCATCACCTGGTTTGTACAATTTCAATTGTGGAGGATCTCTTCCATAAACCAGTTTGAATGGTGTTGTTTTGATGGATTGGTGGTATGTTGTATTATAACAGAACTCCGCCCAAGGAAGCCATCGTATCCCGTCTTTGGGTTTGTCACCGGTTAAGCATCTAAGATACATAGTAATAATTTTCCTCCGATTGACCGTCAGATTGTGGGTAGTAGGCTGATGTCATCTGCAATTTCACTCCTAACAACCGAAAGAGTTCTGTCCACAACCTGCTAGTGAATACCACATCTCTGTCGCTAACAATCGAGTGGGGTAATCCATGGAGTCAAACTATCTCTGAGAAGAAGGTGTGAGCTACTGTGGTTGCTGAATATGGATGGGCCAAGGGGATGAAGTGAGCATATTTGGATAGACGATCCACCACTGTTAGGATGACCGATTTACCTCACACCTTTGGTAATGCCTCAATAAAGTCCATGGATATATCTTCCCAAATTTGTTCTGGTATTGGCAGTGGTTGTAATAATTCAGTTGGATGAAGATGTTCCGTCTTGTTGCGCTGGCATATCACGCAATTACTGACGAATTGTTGGATAGTCTGTTTCGCTTTGGGAGTGTGCAAAGTCAGTCTGAATCTATGGAGTGTTTTCTCTGATCCTTCGTGAGTAGCATCATGAATAGCGTGAAGTATATCGTGAAGAATTGGAGAGGATGCAGGAACATGTACCCGCCTTTTGTAAAGAATGAGGCCATCCTGCAGTTTCAAGATGGAGAGAGTCCTTTGCTGATGACAACAACAATTTTTGCGGCCTCCTCATTAGTGGATACTTCTTCTTTGAGCTGGTTGAATATTGGAAATTGGATCTCTGATAATGACATTAGTGATGCTGCAGTCTCATTCTGGGATAAAGCATCGGCCACTATATTGTGTCTGCCTGGTTTATATTCAAAGAGAAATCATATCCTAATAACTTACTGACCCATTGATGTTGTGGGATTGTTGATAGTCGTTGGTCCAGGATGTACTTTAAGATGTAATGATTTGACCTGATTATAAATGTGTGGCCCCAAAGGTAGGGTCTCCAATGCTTAACTGTTGTGACTAGACCAATTAATTCTCTTTCATAAGGCTGCTAATTTAGCATGTCAGTGGAGCAATCATGCGATTGAAGAAAGCGGTTGGTCCTGCTTCATGATGTAGCACAGCGCCAAATCCCACCGAAGAGGCATCACATTCGACAATAAATAGTTTATTAAAATCTGGTAGCTGGAGTACCGGTGCTGTAGAGAGAACTATTTCAGTTGCTCGAATGCTGTTGTTGCCAATTCTGTCCACCTGAAATAGTCCTTTCTTAATAGCTGTGTGAGAGGTCTGACAATGGCGCCAAAATCTTTGATGGATTTTCTGTAGTATCCTGCCAATCCTAAAAATCCCTTGAGTTGTTTCACTGTTGTTGGTTGGGGCCAAGAGGAGATAGCCTGTATTTTCTCTGGGTTGACTGCCACTCCTTGGTCTGATATAATGTGGCCTAAGTATCCCACCGTTGTTTGGCCAAATGAACATTTAGATTTTTTGAGATATACTGCACTCTTTTGAAGGATTGAGAATACCTTTTGTATGTGGTCCACATGTTGGTTCCAGGTTTTGCTGTAAATTAAGATATCGTCGAAGAAAACCAGGACAAACTTTCGGAGGTAGGGACCCAATATATCATTCATAAGTGCTTGGAACGTAGAAGGGGCATTGCACAAACCGAATGGCATAACCAGGAATTCAAAGTGGTCATGATGGGTTCGGAAAGCTGTTTTCTCAATATCATCTAGGTGCATGCGTACCTGGTGATACCCAGAGCGTAGGTCTAATTTAGTGAAGAATTTGGCTCCTTCCAATTCATCGAGTAACTCATCAATGATCGGTATTGGGAATTTATCCTTGAGGGTGTTGTCGTTGAGTGCTTGGTAGTCCACGCAAAAACGCCATGATCCATCTTGTTTTTTGACGAGTAGTACTGGTGATGAAAATGGAGAGGTGTTGTACCTTATGATGCCCTGTGCCAGCATATCCCGTCACCGTTTCTCTAATTTAGCTCTTTGGAGGTGCGGGTAGCGGTAAGGTCTAACAACTATGGGTTTATGGGATCATTCGGATGAATTCGGTGATCATATCGACGTTGGGATGGTAGCCCTTGAGGATCCCGAAAGAGATGTGAGAAACTAGTCAGTAGTGCCTCCATTGTTGCTGTAGGACTGAGTGTGTGAAGCCGTGGTTGATCAGGGCGCGGTTTGCCCAAACTGGTCCAGATGATTTGACGTCCATGGCGCCAAAATTTCATTGTGAGGTTGTTGAAATCCCATATGATTGGACCAAGTGAACTCACCCAATTGACGCCAAGCACGAAGTCATACCCTCCCAATTTGATGCTGTAGCAATCAATATTGAAGATTTCAGTGTCAATCTGCACTCTGAGATTATTGTATATGCCCACATTAGAAATGTCGTCTTTGTTTGCTACTGTCATTGATAGGGAATTTGGTGCTCTTGTCCGTAGCAGCTGAAGGTCATCTGCTGTGTCAGAGCCAATGAAATTGTGTGTAGACCCTGAATCCAGTAGTGCTAGGAAGTCACGGCCGTTGATGGAGATCTGTACCTGCATAGTCTGGCTGGTGGTGATCCCTGTGACGGGCCGGATGTCGTGTCTTTCATTGCATAAGGAATGTGAGAATTCTTTTTGTTTGTCCGATATATAAAATTTACGGGCCATTGCTATCGCCGATTCCAGATCAGGTGGTTGCTGAAGTTGTATGTCTATTTGCAATGTTGATGCCAGTCCCGCTATATAAAGCATAACTTGCTGAGCGGTAGACAACCCTGTTACCTTGGTTACCATGAGGAGGAATTGATTTGTGTAGTCATCCAATTCTCCTGTCTGATGGGTTGAAGTAAGGTCGCCGAGGTCGTTGTGTTGTATTGGTGGGCCAAAGCGCCTGTCAATGGCTTGAGAAAATTGAGGCCACGTTGGATGCCCTATTTTCTGTTCCCATCTAATGAACCAAGTTAGAGCATTGCCATGCAGATGAAACGCCACTAGATGCATTCGTTCCTCCTCCTTGGTATTCTAGGCAGCAAAAAAATTGTTGCATTTGTACAACCATTGTGAAGGTTCATCATTCTTGTTGTATTCAGGGAATGATAATTTGTGGGAGTTTGATGATCACCTCGGCTGTTGTTGATCTGCTTTCTGGAAATCCTTGTTGAGCTGGGATTGGAGGGGTGCCTCCAGCGAAGTGGTCTGCACGATGTTGGTCGGCTCTGGGCGGTGAAGCGGATTCTGGTCTGGTGGAGGAGTTGGTAGTATGGACCGTTTTGAGGGTGGCACATATTTTTGTTCTTCCTCCTGATTGGAGAAAAAAAATTCGAATATTTTTCCAAACGATCGGTGATATCGCTGATGCTCTCCATGGAGTTGATCACGACGTGGCTCTAAATACCAGATGTAACACGCCTGATGATCCCCAACTGTTGCAGGATCGGATGGGGGCCGATCTGAGGGGTTGGGCAATGGCAGCGTGCTGTGTGGCCGCCCTGCTGAGGGTGGCCGGCGGCTTGGCTGCTGTGGTTGGTAGTCTGGCAGGGAGGGGCGGTGGCCTAGCTGGAGAAGGTGGCGGCGGCTGGGAAGAGAAGAGAAGGGCGGCGCAAGGAGAGAAGGGGAAGGGAGAAGGGATTAACCTTAAACTTGCTTAGTTTCTCATTAAGCGTCTCCCCCGTATATATAAAGGGGTTACAATCACTAATGGGCCTGGCCCAATAGCCTAACTATCTATTAAGGCTAAATTATAACAAATCGGTCTATTGTCCTTTACTAGCCACTAATTATAGACTTAGAATGTTGCCTCCTCCTAGTGTAGGTCTTGCCGATCATGACAGGTAGATGAGCGGTTTGTATACATGTAGCAGTATAAGCCGATCTATGATAGCTTTTGTACAGTTGATTTTGTGTATCCAATCCAGGTGAACAATCGGAAGCAACTTGTTGAATTGTATTTGTGCCCTTGATTTACTATACTAGTTCATATATCTTAGAATTTAAGAGTTAAGACTGGCTGAATGTGTGTGTGCAGACTGGTTGAAATAGCCCCTTGATTTTATGGCATGATTCATTAGCTTATTCTACGCATAATGATTCAGCTTACTCCTGCTTACTTGTGCTGTTCCTGGTTTTCCTTAAACCTTCTTGGTTGCTTAAAGGGTCTGGCTGTATGGGCTCAACAGTTAGTGCTCACTTGTATGTATTTAATTAAAGCTTAGATTTCTAGTTAAGTAAGCACATCTCTTGCAATGTAAAAAAAGGCACATCTCGCAGTTTCAGGGCTTTGTGTCATCGTGTGGCCAAGGATCGGCCGTCGGTGACTATGCATGCCTATGGGCTGATCTTTCAGCCGGTTCCGTTGACGGGCCTCCAATGTTGCTTGGCAGAGAATTCAGTGAGAAATGTGAGTGGTTATGCTCAATAATTCCCATAGTTTCATTGCATTTCAGACCCGGACAATGGTGATTGCAATCTCACTATAACACAGATAGATCACTAATAGAGATGACAGCACGATTCAAGACCCAGATCATAATGCATTCTGATTAATTCAAATATCCGACATCAGAATACCATTTATCAAGAGCAATACCATTCATCAACAACAACAGAGTAAGAGCAACCGTTTTCCCACCTGACAAATGTTCATGAATGAAAACCATAGTTGTTTGATTCCATTTCCTTCTAACTCGGAAGGGCTTTGCTGCGGTACCCCAAATGACTATGGGCCGTTCATTGATTTCGATAGGACGGTCACGATGAACTAGGTAATAGATGAAATGTATATTTATTTATTCTTTATTTTATAAAAAATGATAAATAAGGAAAGTTTTAGATAGAAAAATCTTTTTTTCTAGATTTGATTGATGCATACGTGATCTCTGACTGATATGGTAAATCTTTTTTATTTTATAACTTTTACTTGATATATTTTGATTACCATATGATTTTGTATGTGTTAGGATTTGCATGTGTACGTGATTAGCTTGTGTGGTTAGCCTGTGTAGCGTGTGTGTACGCGGCTAGCCTGGTTAGTCTGGTTAGCGTGTGTGTGGTGAGCGTGTGTGTACACGTGGTTAGCCTGGTTAGCGTGTGTGTATACAAAGTAATATGAATCATTATATGTTGAAATAGATTTAATATAAAAACATATTTTATAGTTATTCGATGATACTTACTCAACGTCATAAGTATAAGTTTGATCAAGTTTGAATTTATTTGACTCCCCAAGAAGTGACACTATTTTTTCTTGACCAAGAGAAATCAAATATGTGTGAAATCGAATTTGGATAGCACCATTTAATTGATTTTAATTCGAATTCATATGAAAAGTATCATTGCAATAGGCCCAGGCTAACGTCTCAAATTTTCGGCACGTCTCAAATTCATACGAAAATTATCAAATTTGCGCGCACGGAGAGGGAAACAATCGCTTCCGTATCTGCTGCGTGATTAGTCCGTGATTAACTGATTAGGGGGAATCGGCAAGCATGTGAGGAATCGGCATGAATTCCTCACATTTAACTGATTAGGGGGAATCGGCACGTCTCAAATTTAAAGGAAGTTTCCTCCCGTCATTAGGGGGATGGTAAGGTTTTATTTCATTTTCCTGGATTTTTTTATTTATTAAGTACTTTATATAATATGAAAAATCAATGGCTAAGATTGATTTGAAATATTACCTCCTCAGGTAAAGTTTGTACCTACCTTAGCATTGCCCAACTCGGAATAGAGATTACAGGTTACAAATATCTAAACAGATATGGGCCTTTAGATTGAAAAAAATTTCAAACCGATGAATAGTAGCACTTTCGTCTTATTTGATAAATATTGTCCAATCGTGGACCAACTAAGTTCAAAAGATTCATCTCGTGATTTTCAACTAAACTGTGCAATTAGTTATTTTTTTTACCTACATTTAATGCTCCATGCAAATGGCTAAAAATTGATGTGATGGAGAGAGAGTGAAAAAACTTGGAATTTTGAGGGTATCTAAACAAGGCCCATGGTGAAAGAATGGCAAGTAAAAAATAATAATATGATGTATTGTAACTGGAGCCCAACATCTACAACTCCTTTGCTTCTTCTACATTATGCAGCTAACTTTTGCAGGAAAGACTCAGCAGCCAAAAGAATAAAGAATTACAACTACTAACAATTGCATCTTTCATCCTATCACCTATAAAAACAAAGCTACAAATCTTTCTTTCTCCTTTGTTTTTTTTTGTTCTTCTGAATGTATAAAAGAATTGTCAGACTGTATAATGAACTAACGAATGATCACTAACAGCAAAAGAACCACTGAAAAACCCTGTGTTCTTTTTCTTCTTCACTTAACCTTGTGTCTCTTCCCCCCATTCAGCTTTGCTGAGAATGGGATGCTGTGGTGGACACGGACGCAGACACCGTGCTGCCTCCGCCACCGGCATCACTGACCGGCGTCCACGCGGACACGGTGTACATGGCCTGGTCCATCCACCGGAGCGTGAGCCCCTCGCCGTCGTCCTGCGCCTGCACGCTGTAGTTGCCAGGCGCGAACATCCTCGCGATCATGCGCCCCTGCATCGCCTCCCTGTCGCCGATGCCGGCGCTCTGGAACCGGCCTTCCTGCATGCGCCGCCGCCACCCGGCGAAAGTCTCGTGCCGCTCGAAGCGGTCCCCGGCCTCGAACGCCACTGCGTTGCGGATCTCCCGCGCGAACATCTCCTCCGCCTTGGCCCTCGCGGGGCTCGTGTCCGCCAGCCCCGCCGCGTCCACGGCGTCGAACGCTGCGGCGTAGTACCGCAGCGCGCGCGCGAACCGCGCCTCCCAGCGCCCGGAGTTGAGGGCGTCCTCGTGCTCGCCCAGGAGGAGGATGGCGGCACCCGTGCTGCGCACGAGCCCGAGGAAGTCGGCGATCGTGGCCCCCGTCTCGTCGCGGAGCAGGCGGTGCGCGGCGAGGACGCAGTTCACGGCGACGCACTCGCCGCGCTTGACGTGGAGCATCCACAGGCGGACGTCCTCGAGGCGGTCCACCACGGCGTGGAACTCGAACGCGAGCCCGAGCGCGGCGGCCACGCGCCCCAGCCGCGCGCCGGTCTCCTGCAGCTCCTGCCTCGACTCACCGACGCCGGTGATCCGGACGTGCGCGGGGGGAACCGCGCGCGTGGCGAGGCTCTGGAGGAGGCCCGGCCACTGGAGCCCCTGCTTGATGTCGAAGTCGATGACGTGGACGCGGTCGTGGCCGTCGAACGCGCGGAGCACCCGCTCGTTGAGGGTGAAGTGCAGGAAACGCGGGATCGGGGTGACGGCGTTGAGCACCCGCAGCGCCGTGGCGTCGTCGTCCTCGGCGACAGCGCCGTCAGTGAGCTCGCGCGGCGGGGCGACGTCGAACACGTGCGGCCACATGCGCACCACGCGCAGCGCCAGCGCCTCGGTGAAGTAGGCGGCCATGCGGTGCATCGGCGTGGGCCCCGCGGGGGAGGCCATCTCGCCCAGCCGCGCCAGGTAGTAGTTGGCGGCGTCGTGGTTGCAGGCGGCGAGGGAGTCGGCGCAGGCGGTGAGCGCGACGACCAGCTCCATGGCCTCCACCCGCGCCGCCGGGGGGCCGTTATGCGCGTGGAGCTGCTCCGGCCGGACCGCCGACGAGCCGCCGTCCGTGCCGCCCGACGAGGCCGGCGAGTTGGACGGCGACTTGCTGAACTCCTCCTTCTTGGCCGCGGCCAGCGACGGGCCCGCGGCGGCGGACATGCCGTGGGGGAAAGCCGCGGCGCTCGGCACCAGGAAGACCTTCTCTTCCTCGGCTTCCTCTCCGTCCCCGGACCCCGCCGCTTGCACTGTCCCTGCAATGGATCGATGGAACCATACCTCATCTCCGTCCCCGCCCATCCTCGTCCGCTTGGCGCGAACGACGGGGGCGCCGTAGTCCTCGCCCGCGTCCTCCTCATGGGCCCGCTTAACGGCCCTGCTCCTCTCCCAGACTGCGCCGGCGCCATTGCCGCCGGGCTCCGGCTTGGCGCCCCAGGACACGGCCTGCGTGACCGGCGGCGTCGGGTGGGCGCGGAAGGAGCAGGTGGCGGCGGCGCCGCCGCCGGTCCTGGCGTCGGCCGCCGCGACGCGCGGCGCGGCGCCGGCGCCGGGGCCGTCGCCGCGGTTGGTCGCCCGCTTGGAGAAGCCGTAGGGGAGGATGTCGAATCGCTGGGCGGTGCTCATCTGATGCCTCGACGAGGAGAAGGAGAAACCAGCCAACATCCCGGAGACGTGGCCGGACGCGGTGTGCCAAGAAGAGACCTACTCTCCTCCTCTGCTCTGCTTCGTCGTCTTGTTCGTGGATCTCCTCCTCTCTGACGATTCACTCCTCACTCCCTTTCACTGGTCTCCTCACTGTCTCTCTGTGCTATCTGGCTACGGCTAGAGGATCTTTCTTTCCTTGTTTCTTTGTGAGGTGAGTTGCTGCTGTATATGAATGAATGAACGAATCGATGTACAAACGTAAGAGGAGAGCTCGTTCTAAAACCAGAGGATCTTGTTTCTCGGAAGAAAGAATTTGGTCAGGTACTTCGTTTTTTGGGTAGAAAAGAACAAATCAATGTCTATGACTATAAGAGATGGGTATGTGTATGTCAATGCTGTATATGCAGGAAAGAATGGGGATCAGTAGTACAAAAGAATCAAAGAATGTAGTATAGGAAGAAGAAACTGCCTAAAACATCTAGAAAAACCGGGCGGAAATGCCGGGGCGGCTCACCCTCTGCAGCAGAGCCCGCACGGCGGCGGCGACGGCGGAACCCAGCCAGCTGCGAGCAGCGAACCCCAGCGCCTCCATTGCCCAAACGAAAAAAACGGAAGAAAAAACAAGAAATCTTTTCCGAGAAACCAGGAATCAGGGGATGATGAAGATAGATATGGGGATGCGATGCAATGGCGATGGAGATCGAGATGGGGATGCAATGCGTGTTCCTATTCCTAATGGATGATCCTCCTACAGCTACTGATCCTCTTGCCTCACCATGAGCTGAGCACTCTGGCTCTCCTCCTCTCCCACTCACTCTCACTATTCTGTTGTGGCTGGCTCTCTTCCTCTCCCACCTCTCTCTCTCTCTGGTGGAAGGGGGAGGGTGGGAAGGGAGAAGAAAGCCCCGGGCCAGGGGGAGCGAAACGGCCGTTCTGGCAGGTGGCGAATCCCGAGACGCTGCCTGCGCCGTCGCATCCGGACCGGACGGCTGTGCTGCGCGTGCAGGGTGGTCCGGGATGTGACCGTTGGGGGGGGGGGGGGGGGGGGGGGGGGGGGTGCCTGTCCCCGCCTGTGGTCAATGTGACCGTTGCCTCTGACGCCGTGTGGCCGTGCCCCGTGGAGAGGCGTGAGGCCGTGAGTGAGTCAGCTGCGCGGCACGTGACGACCGGCTCGCCGCCCCCGTTCCTTGTTACCGTTGGGGCTCCACCCCCACACGCCGTCCACGTGGACAGCCGCGCGGGGCCCACGTGATCCGGCAGGGCCTGGCAGTGGGGCCACGCCACACGGACGGGGCGGGTGGGATGCGGCCGCTGTCGCCTGCGGCACCGCTTTTTTTTGTCCACGTGGGATGCTGACGCGGTGGGATGCACGCGTGTTGTGAATGCGATACTTGAGTTTGCATTTAGGGAAGCCAGTTGGAATATTTACGTGGTCGGTTTGGTACAGCCCCGCCTTGCTAATCACAACTATAGCGCCAAAACGCAGCACTGTTTCCCTCTGTAGACTTTACATTCCAAATCCCATGGTCTGCTAGTACTCGTGATTTCGTATGATTTCGGCTGATTCAATAATGTTTCTGTGAGATAGAATAAGCTGAAATAACTACAAGCCGGCTGAAAAGTAGATGAGCAGAACATGATTACCTCTCAAGTCCCAACCTTTTTTGCTTTTATATTTACTATTGTCCCCTTTGGATTGACTGGTCAGGGATTCGTAGAATGCAGTATCTCATATTATCTATGTTTATTTGGATTTTCAGATTTATAGACAGTAAAATGCATGCATTTGCTATCTATTAACTTAGAGCATTTCCAATAATTTTCAAAATTTTTTTGTTAAATTAATGAGTTTTCTACGTGGCTCAAAAAAGTTGGAAACATATTTGTTGGGTGGCTCTAGCTGTTTTTAAAATCTCGCTCCTAAAAGATAGAAGACATTTTGCAGCGAGAATCTCGGACTATTTCTAAATCACCCAACTATTTTATATTTTTTCTCTTGTACATTTGCATTGAGAATCATATCCTTACTCCTTAGTACTCTTCCCCACATTCTCCCATATCTAGATTGGCCGATTAATACACACGCGTATATTTCCATGCCATTGGATCGATTTTCCCAAGTGTGAAAGATTATGAGTTGTTGGAGAGCAGTTTTTTTTCAACCTTGCCAAAAATTCAAGATTGGGAGTGGGTCTTACAAACTCTTAGAGACGCAGACGCTCTTAGGAGGTGTTGTCACCTAGGTCCATCAACTATGAAAGTATAAATATATATGAGTTTCTAATCTTCTTATTAAATTGTTCATTGCAGGTCCGTCAGGATCTCCTCCCTCTCAAGTTGATTAGCTAACTAGATAGTCTTTCATTGACTATCATTAGTTAGATAATGAACCTAATTGGTCATCCCAGTACACTACCCATATTGTAAACTAAACCAATCTTCATCCAGGATCAAGTGGACGGAAAGGATTATTACAACCCATAACAGGTTCACATCACATTAAAAGGAGTACCTAGGGCCCTGTTCGCGTGCCCTTAAACCTGGCTTGATCCACTTCTTTTTTTATCCGGAACATTGTTTTCCTCTCACAAATTCCTTCAGATTCCTCCAAATTCCTCCAAGCGAACGGGGCCAAATTCATTACACCAACATCACAGAGTATGAGTGGAAGTCTTTTAACGAAAGCAACATAAGTTTTTTTTAATACAACACATGGGCGTGCCATTCTCCATGCATTCTACGTCAACAAAGGCAGTTTCTACCAATCTTGGTCGTTAGAGGACTGGCATGTAGAAAAAGCCATAGACTAGAGCGGGGGTACCTGCAAAACTCAGCAATTACAGGGTGAGTACTCAAATATACTCAACAGGACCTACCCAATATAAATACGAGGATAATGCATTTTGTTTGTTAGCAAAGATTGCATTTGATTTTGCATAAAAGCTTTTTATACATGAATGAAAAAAATGTGATCTTAACAACTAGCAAGCGAAGCATGGTGAAGTAAATTCAAGCAATCATAGGAAATGGCTATAACACCCCATCCAAAAATCTATTTACAATCTGGCTCCTTATGTGGAACGGGCCCATATATGCATAGTATAGCATCTCTCTTACACTTTTGTTCTTTCTTCGTGTAAAAGGTTTAACCAAAAAGGTACTATGTTTGAGATAACAAGGACTATGAGCTGGTCCAAACCTATTGAAACAATAATAAATTGGGACTAATTCTACCAGAATACGACACATGGGCTACAATAGGCTGAAACCAGAACATTAGTGGGCCAAGGTATTACAATGGCATGCTCTCCTTACTCGATGGTCATGCTGATCAACCAAATTGTTCATGCATCATGTCACTCCATAAATGGCACTCACTACACTGAGAAAGGCACTCACTACAAACTGTCTATTTAACTAGACATTTTGCTCTCTCGAGATTGCACTACCATGTAGCCCTTTTATGCGTGTTTGATATGTTTTGTTGCCTTCCATCATGATGTGGGATTAGATGAAACTCTGCATACAGTCACGTCTCTTAGCTATAATTCAATATTTTCATAGGCTCTCAAAAGAAAGTTATTATGAGCTGAGATTTTAGAGAAAACTGAAAATTGGTGCGGCCTATCAGATGGAGGATTGGTAAATGATGTGGGTAGTGGTGTAAAGCACAAGGACCACACTGTTTTTGTCAGGATTACCTAGAATGGTGGGGTGTTTTGCTGAATGATCCATGAGAAGCGTCACGCGTCCATCATCACGGCCGTTTGAGGTAGCAAGAACAAGGAAACTCGCAATGATGGCCTGCATATTTGTATCCCTACACTATTTTACCTCATACATAATATTCAGTTTGCTTCTGTCATCCCACTTTCTAATTCATGTGGACTTACAAAACATTTAAAATTTTTTTGAGAACGTGCTTAGCATGTGTTCCATTAAGAAGAAGTCAAGAGAGATACAACTCTCAGGTACCACACAAAACATTTAAATTGAAATGGGAACCTTAGACGTGCTCTGTTTCACGTGACAATGTTTTTGCTAATCTACTAAATCTAGATTATAGCTATTGTGGGAGAGTGGGAGCAACGCTTATGCTAGTGGCTACGGTGCTAAATGACCACAATGGTAAAGACAGTACAACTGAGCAACTGAGCATCACACTTGTTGTATTGGACTTACAACCGAAAATCTCCTCCTTAGTTTACGGAATCATTTCCCCTAAAGTATTCTTCCATGCTCTTCATACTCGATGACCATGCTAGTAAATGCTAGTTTCTCTGCTTTCTCCTCCAGCGTTTCAATTCAGCACTGCATGAACGACGACGTCCCGTGGTCATCTACTCATCTGGCAGCCGAAAGCGCGCTGTCCTATTCTTCCCGGCACCACGTGAGCTATGAGAGTCGTCGTTACAGCGGGCCGGGTCCCAGCAGAGATGTTAGCACTAATCTTCACTTGCATGTCATTATCTTGCATATAGCAGGATCGAAGTTTTGGTAGTCATGCATTTTATTTTATTAGTCTTCATGCATGATCCAGTTTGTGGCACGGCGTCATTAGTTGTGGTTGACGTCATTAGTCATGGCATGCATTGAGTCACTCACATGCGCGTAGAGTCAGCTAGTAGTTTGTGCTAATGTGCCATTAGCGAATAATTAAGGCGAGAAGCTAGCATCTGCATGCAAGGCCACGACGTGGAGGCGGTGTGGCTCGTGGTCAGATGGTGGAGCCCTTTTGGCAGACGTACGCGTGAACAAACAAGTGGACGGTTGGTGGAGCGCATGGCTTAGGCACCCGCAATCGCATAGGCTAGTTACTAGCTCACTTTTTTTTTTTAATATTGTTAACTTTTATCATATAGCTTATAGCATGAATAGCTTTTCACATGATCTTAGAATGTGTGTATATATGAGCCTAGTTCTTAATCAAGAGCTATTTTTTCTCTCACTTCTATTAAAATATGAAAAAACACTTAGAGCTAGCTTATGAGTCAGTCATTGTGCCCTCATGATCCGGGCGAGTTGTTGCTTGCCGTGGACTATCAGCTCGGCTTTAAAAGCCTTGTACTCTTTTGCTTCTCTAGTTGTCGAGTTTATCACTACTACACAATTTAATTTGTAGCAACACCTCTATTGTTGAGTTTATCACTACGGCCCCCTGTATAGTATACCTTTTACACTTCCATCTTCGCTTTGTGGAGAAGTGTTTGGAACCATAGTTAAGGATTATGAGTTGACCCAAACATATTTAAACAATCAAACTGGGACTAATTCCATCGGAATAGACATATAAGTCACAATGGGATCAAACCAGAGCATAAATGAGTTGAGGTATTACAGTGTCATGCTCTCCTTACTCAATGGCCATGCTGATCAACCATATTGTTCATGCATCATGTCACTCCATAAGTGGTACTCACTACACCACTCCCAAAGAAAGGTAGTCACTAAAACTGTCTATTTAACTGGACATTTTTGTGGCAGAAACCGCCTAATCTAATACTCTCCCAAGAGTACTTGTCTTTTATTAGACAATAAATAGCCAAGAGAGTGCACCAAACTATGCAGTTCTGTCGAGCACACCCCAAGGGAGAACTCAAAAATCCACATTTTTCCATCAGGATCATAAATGAGAGGATAAAGCTTACAACATTTTTAGCCATTTCTTAAACCACTTAATACAATAGAGGAATTATACACAAGACAATTGCATCAGCGGAATTAAACATGTGATCAGAGTTTCAGTGGAAAAGAAAGTTAGTTAATGACAAGTTTAAATCTCATCACGGTGAACACTTATGTACATGAGGTAATGACAAATTGTAGGTCTTTTCATTGTAAAACATTTTTTGTGAAAGCTACAAATAACTCTAGGTCCACAACGTAAAGGAAACCCTCGTTGAGCCCACCAGGAGGGTTCCACACACAAGTGTTAGCTCAACCGTTCCTGTCACCTGCAACAGGGTAGAACAAACTCTGAGTACTCAATTGTACTCCGCAAGACTTATCTGACAGGAGGAAGTAAAAGACTCCAAAGATATGCAAGATTGTCTGGCTCGTGGGTTATTGCATCTGCAGAAGTATTATTAAACGTGCATCCTTATATTCAAACTTTTATTAGCAGTCATTATTAGTTCATTAACTAACTATTCTATGTAAGCACCTATGCTACTTTCAAGCATGTGGTAGCAATCATAATTATTTTATCACCTTCTATGTTCCAGTTCTTACTACGGTGCTAGACCATAGCCAAGTCGATACCGTTCACAGAAATGGCGATTCGTGAATCAATGTATCACAGCTGGGTACCCTAAAACACATGCCTTGCTTGTACCTCAGGCACAAACGAGACCAACCCATTTCACTCCTGTCACGGGGTCCAGGTCCCCGTCCAAACTTGGACTCCAAGCCCCAACACCTGAGACCTAATCTCAGTATGGTGCTTAGACCTCCACCTAGTACCCACCCCTAAAAGCCGGTATAGAAATAGCCGGAACCCATGACAAGAGAGTAACAAGTCTTTCTGCTCTCATAAGTAAGTATGTGCTCAGGATAATAAGTCTGTGACCTGACTACCATCCACAGCAACGGACAATCCTCAATCGACTCAGGTGGGATAAATGCAACCGGAGCCTCGCTCAGTTGCCTAACCAAGTTCAAATCCAATGTACAATCCCGCCTGGTCTCCAATAATCATCCATATATATTCCATGTGATAGTAATATGATAATAATAACAATAATATCTTTCCTATCTCTCGCGAGTGACAGGTAATCACTCGACTTCTACCGGGGTCCTATAGCATAGCAGCTACATGATCCTACCATACTAGTAAGACTCATAGGATAAGGATATATATGCAAGTGGGTTTCATTCAACTCCTTAAAACTTAATGCACAAACATAAAATAAAGTGTAGAATAATAGGGGTTATGCACTGAGGCTTGCCTGGGTAAGATATAACAAAAAGTTAGTATTCCGTCGTGGTGACACGATCATCAAGGCACTATCTTTTCTGCTACTTCAGATGACTCCACGATCCATCATCGTTCCTATTATATACGTGGATGCAACACAGAGACGTAATTAACCAATGACAACCGCAACTCTTAAAGTACGTTGACGCCTCTCAAGCTAACAAGCTAGCCCTAATAGCTAACGTACTAGGCTATGTGTCTATGTTGTCGAATAAGGCGTTGTTTCCCGACAAGCGTTTTAGTTCTAAAATCTCAGGGTGTTTCTTTATTTTATTTCATTGATTTAATTTATATTCGAACAAGGGCTCCTTAGTTATCTTAGCAAACTAATTATTATGGAGCTACAAAATTACAGCGAGCACCTCATAATATTAGGAATTTACTGTGAAATTTCTAGAATTAACACTTGCACTGATTAATCATAAAAATTTCTACAAGTTTATATTTTAACAATATTACGCATCTCAATTTCATTAGACAACTCCTGAAAATACTATGAAACTATATGAACAAGACATACTGGCAGATGGATCAGGATTTTAGGAACCTAACAAAATTTGTTTCACAACTTTTGGTCAACTACACAAATTTATATGGAATTTATGAGTTTGCCTTAGAAACTAAATTAAAAATGTTTTAGAAAAAGGGAGAACCAGCGTCCACAATTCAACCCAGCAGCCCACTCTAGCCCGCGCGGGGGCGTGATCGCGTGTCAGCAGGTCGGCCCAACTGGTCCGCTATGCGAGCACGTCCGCGCATTTTGCAAAAGAGTCCCCAGCTTATTAGATTACTACGCGGTGATTCCGAGCACTATTGCACTGGAGATACGTTTTACATTGAGCACCCCCAAAACCCCTACCTTCTCACTGACTCGGTCCCCGACACGCTGTGCATGATGGCGCGGCTCCGGCCGGCACAACATGGCCACGCCGGCCTACCAAGGGCCAAAAATACGCGTCCATTAGGCCGACGTCGACCCATGGACCAACGCACAATGGTGGGAGGCAACGGAAGGTCCAACGGTGTACTACCCAACCCTAGCCCCAAAGATGGTGGATCCGTACGGTGGCACGAGCGTTCCGACGAGCCTACGTCCTCATGGAAAGGTAGAGATGGCAAGGAAGCATCAGTAGCTCACCGTGGTGCACGCTATAGTGACGGTTGAAGCAAGGGAGGGCCGAGGAGGTCTAGCCACGTGCGCCCGGGCATAGCGGCGACACCCCGAGCCGAACACCGATGCGTCACCCCATCACCAACGAGTTCCCTGGGTAAAATAGCGTGAGCACCGGACAGAGGAAGTCAAGACGAGTTCAAGGGTACGAGCCGCTGAACTGCTACTAATCCTACGGGCCTTACCTCCCAACCTACTAGCTCGGCAGCGGACCTGACCAACGGCGAGCAAAATGCCAAATTGCCAGTTGGTAGTGATCGGTCGGGCTTAAGGAGAACATAGCGCCTAGCTGACTACCTATGCCACCCACTGATGCAGGGAATTGCTCTGCGAAGCCATTAGAAAGAGGAAGGAATGGTGGCTCTGCGTAGGGTGCGGTTGTGGGGAGGTCACATGAGTGAGCCTGAGCGGATTAAGATGAGGTGACCCTGATTGATGGTAGCAGTACGAGCATGTGCGCACAGATGACGAGACCTAGAGGCTTGGCACAAAGCGCTCGAAATGGCATGGCCAGACCCAAGCGAGCGCATCGACATCGGCTAGTGGGGGCAAGCACGGTAGAGAGATATCACCATCGCCCCTATGACCGAGGTCATTGGCCCAGACGCGACGGCATTGGCACCTGCCTAGAGGCTCAACGCGGTAGGTGAAATGAGGGGTGAGGCGAGCACCATGATGGCAAGTCAATGATAGCCGCAGCCTCGTCTCAACCCCGCGCGTGGCTTGGCGGCCAAAGGGTGGTGCACGCACATAGTGATAGCGAGCCAGGCCATAGCCAGCCGAGATGGCCAACGTGAGGCCAAGGGCACTGCGCGGCACCGACCGGGCACACGAGCTAGCCAACGGCAATAGCCCGGCCACGGCCTGAGTTCAGCGCCAATAGCGCACGCATGCGTGGTGACTGCGCCCACGGGGCCAGCGGCCGAAATGGTGCCAAGCATGGTTTTTAAAGCGAGCCAAACTACTTAGTGTCTTGATTAAGACTCAACCAATTCCACTAACCTATAGCTGGTGCTAACAGCTAACTAGCGAAGCAATGCTTACGACCAGAGGATGGCCCAAGAGAAAGATGGAGAGACACCAAGATAAGATCATCGCACTGAACGCCGGTGCACGAACAGAGCGCCAACAACTAGGTTACAGCATGTCCCAACGAAGTTAAGCAATTTTTAAAGAGGGCAACGTGGCATTCGACACACCTACGACCTACACCGTGCCTAAGTGCTCACATAGGGGCAACCAACAATACAAAAACAAGAAACTAGTGTTTAAGTATTTTAGTTAGAACTTAAACGTCAAAATAGCATTGTCTACCACCCTTCCATACTTAGAAAAGTTATGGGTTTTCAGTTGGGACTAAGTAGCCATGAACTCTTTTGTCACCGTTTTTAAAAGGCCTAAACCTTGTTAACTTCAACTAACAAATACTTCATGCAATAGTCCATACTTTATACTAAACCATAGGAACAAAACATTTAAGCACTATTTAATTATTTTGCTTAACATAACTTGCCAAAAATAGTACTTTAACATAAGTTCATATCTTTGCCGACTTAATGAAAAGGTTGATTTTAATTTCCAATTTGATTTTTGGAGCTCCCAAGAACATTAGTTAACATGTTTATTTTCCAAAAATTAAAGTTGCATTTTCATCTACACCACTTGCTCATCATCTTTACATAAGCATTATACACAAGTTATATTTTATTTTTGTTTATAGAAATTGTTTTTCGTATCAAACAATTAAAACTACTTATTTTATTCTTCTTGTTAGGATTTTCATTAGCACTTTTACGCACTGAGTAAATTAACTTAGATATTTATTTGATTTCTTTCAACCATAAAAGTGAGTCGCACAGGGTTTGTTTATCATTTCATGTGTGTTTTAAATTTTTAAAACTCGAGAATTTGTTTTGCTAATTTCTCTTAGGCCTTAACTTAGGTGTTAAACAAGCTTGTAATACTATGGGTGTTACAATTTTGGCCTCTCAAGATTGCATGACCCTGTAGCCCCTTTTGCATGGTTGATATCTCTTTCTACCTTCCATGAGGACGTGAGATTAGATGAAACTCCGTGCAGAGTCACCTCTCTTGGCTATAATTCATTATTTTTATAGGTTCTCAAAACAAAGTTGAGCTGAGATTTTAGAGGACTGAAAATTCGTGTTGCCTATTAGATTGAGAGGGCGTTGGATGATATTGATGTGGGTAGTGCGTTAGGCACGAGGTCCACACCATTTTTTTGTCAAGATCATTGAAAATGTTGGGCACTTTGCTGCTTGACCCATGAGAAGTGTGGGGCGGCGATCATCACCACCTTACTTTGAGGTAGCAAGGATGAGGAAACTTGTTGTGACGGCCTGCATCTTGGTAACCATACACCACTTTGAAATTCATGGTGGACATGCAACAAATGAAACCTTAGACTTGCTTTGTTCCACGTGAGGATTGGATATCGTTGTTTCTATATGAGTGATTGAGTCGGTACCTTCTACACTACTACAGGATGGACTTGTTGTCCCGGGCGGTAACGGCCTTTAGTCCCGGTTACCGCGTCGGGACAACGATCCCGGGACTAAAGGTGGAACCTTCAGTCCCGGGTCATCTAGCCAGAACTAAAGAGGGACCTTTAGTCCCGGTTGGTGTTACCAACCAGGACTAAAGGCCCTCCAGCCGAGCAAACATGGCCGCACCCTTTAGTCCCGGTTGGTAACCCAACCGGGACTAAAGGTTCCTTTTCTTTTTCTTTTTTTTGTTTAATTTGTTTTCAGTTCAGTTACACATATTTGTTTAATATATAATATGTTTTTATGTACGTATTCTACGCTGCTAATATAAATACACGCACGCATATAATTACATCTAATTCTCATCTCGAGCATTATTATATTCGAATAAAGTATGAAACTATATATATTATAGATATATATGTATATATACAACACTTTCATAATCTTGTTCTCGAAAATAATGATATCAATAAACATTTAATTTATATCATTAGTTACTTAGGATCAAAGTAGAACTCGCCGTTGGGATTTAGCACTTTTTTTAGAAGATATCCTGCTATTGACTCTTGAACTGCTTTCAGATGGTCTTTTTGCATGACCCTTCGTTTCAATCATTCAGTCTTGCATTTGAAATAAAAGGAAAAGTATTAATACACATATATATATATATTCATTTAAAAATAAATAAAAAATTGATATATACGTACTCTGAGGACATCTTCAGGAGTTCTTCTTATGTGTGTAGTGATAAATTCACAAACGTAGTATCCACACAAGTTATTACCTGGTTGCTGCCGCAAACACCACTGTACGAGAAGAAGATTATTCTCATCATCTCACACATAAATTGAAGTACGATATAGTAATTAAACACGTGGGGAAGTATATATAGTATAACTTACTGGTATTTCAACTACATTAAGTGGTGCCTTGCAATCCTTGCGGTGTTGCCGAATAAACTCTTTCCAAACCCTGTGCGACCAATAATGTACGATCGTTAATAAATTATGGCAAAGTCTATTCAATAATAGTTGTGCACGAGAGATCAAAATTACCCCTGGATAATGTCTATCATATCTTGGTATAGTGCCCGCTCTTTTCTCAATGAGTCCAAGATTACTAACCGACTTGAGTTTAACTCAATGACAATGAGTATCCAGTGAAACCTGCATTGGTTTATACACACACGTACATGCATATAAGTTGTATTGATATTACATAAAATGTGTAGACTACATTATTATTAACACTTACTCAAAGTTTTACGGAAAAAGTATTGTTGTCTTGTCGTGCTGCTTCACAAAGAACTTCATGATATTCGTCTGTGCTTCAGATACCCAGTGCTCCTTGACAATAATATCGGTTTTAAATACGATATAAGGATCAATGAAGCCAACACTAGTGTCTTGTATTCTTTGGAGCTCTGACATCTGGAATCTGTATATAAATATAAGTTACATGTGAGGATAATTATATACACGTACACATGGAAGTGAGTTTATTAAATAAAAGTAAGAATCACTTACAAACAAAAGGAGCTAATGATTGATTTGTCTAGAGCGTTGAAAGGATCAAGATGCCCAAGAGGGGGGGGGTGAATTGGGCTAATTCGAAATTCTCTTGCAATAAACAAATCCTATGGATAGCCCAATTAACCCCTTGTGCCTAGAAAAGTGTTTCTATCAAACGAATGCACAACGAACTCACAACCTATGTTCCAACCTTACTCTTAGCAAGCAATTCTATGGATGTAAAACAAGTATTGAATTGCTCAAAGTAAATACTCAAAGTAAGTGCTTAAAGTAAATAGAGAGGGAAAGGAACGCGGCGATGTTTTGCCGAGGTATCGAAGAGTCGCCACTCCCCACTAGTCCTCGTTGGAGCACCCGCGCAAGGGTGTAGCTCCCCCTTGATCCGCGCAAGGATCAAGTGCTCTCTACGGGTTGATTCTTCGACACTCCGTCGCGGCGAATCACCCAAAGCCGCTCACAACTTGAGTTGGGTCACCCACAAGCTCCGCCGGGTGAACACCAAACTCCCAATCACCACCAAGCCGTCTAGGTGATGGCGATCACCAAGAGTAACAAGCACGAACTCTCACTTGACCACGCGAAGCCTAATGAGAAGATGGATGCACACTTTGCTACTCTTGATTTGCTAGTGAGGCTACTCTCTTGGATTCTCAAATCACAAACACCTCACTAGGATCTTGCTCTTCTTGGCACTCACAAACGTGTTTCTCAGCTGTTGGAATGAGCAAAGGATACTCCACTCACGAGTGGAGCTTCTATTTATAAGCCAGCCTGAAAAACGAACCGTTATGAGCTTCTGCGGGATGACCGGACGCACCGGTCGTGATGACCGGACGCTCCGGTCAGTTCAACCCGCGAACCAGTAGTAACGAGTCGACCGGACGCTGGCAGGGTCTGGTCAGCACTGACCGGACGCGTCCGGTCGCATAAAACCCTTACTGGAACCTTACTGGACTCGACTGGACGCTGAACCCTCAGGGTCCGGTCAGCACTGACCGGACGCGTCCGGTCACTCTTTTCCAAGTCTGGACCCTTACTGGAGTCGACCGGACGCTAGCCCTCAGCGTCCGGTCACAAGACCTTCCAGCGTCCGGTCACAACAGACTTAACCATCTCAGTCAAACGAACTGACCGGACCCTGCGGCCAGCGTCCGGTCGCACCGGAGCCAGCGTCCGGTCAGTGTTTGACCCTCCATTCACTTCCAACTTTCGAACATATGTGAATGAAGTTTGCTCCAAAGGATCTTAGGCATGCATAGGAGCTACCTAGAGCTAGTTTTAACAAGTGTGCACCACACCTAACTCACTAGACTCAACTAGGTCAAGCTACCCGTTCATACCCCCCTTCATAGTACGGCCAAAGGAAAAACAAAGTCCTAAACTACTCTAAGTGTCTCTCCAACTCCAATCGACACTTAGAACTAGTCATCCTTAACCTTGTCGTCCATCCTTTGAAAACCGAAACGATTTCCATCGTAGGGGCATGACAACCTCGATTGCCCAATCGATCTCCATTACCATGACCTAACTTAATTGCCTCTGCAAAACACACGTTAGTCATAGTAAACTTGTATTGACATTAATCACCGAAATCCAACTAGGGGCCTAGATGCTTTCAATCTCCCCCTTTTTGGTGATTGATGACAATACCACCTCGAGTATGTTATGGAGTGAGGTTTTTGACGGGCTTGGTTCATATAAGCTTTTGTCAATAAGAACAAAAAGAGTTAGTCAAGCTTATATGACCCAAGCCAACACAATGTACTCAAAGGATATGAATTAAGCATGAGTACAAATAACAAAGCTCATTTGCTTCGAAATATAAACGCGGAAGCAATAGCAAATGAGCATTACCCAAGTGATATGACATATAGATAAAGCAAGGTAGAAGTCACACATGTCAAATATCACAACCATGTAGATAGCACTATCACATATATATAATAGTTTGCATGAAAGTAAACACACGAATGCATAAGTAATAGTGTATCACACAAATAAAACTCCAAATGTATATAATAAGCTAATACTAGATAACTAGCTCCCCCTAAAGCTCGCTCCCCCTAAGTCTACATACTCAAACCCTCTCCCCCTTTGGCGTCAAGCACCAAAACCTAAGGGTCGGTCGGCGGGGCTGCAGCGGACGAGTCGGGCGCTGAAGTACGTGGAGCAAGATGGAACTGGGCGCCATCATCATCTGACCCTGAGCTCTAAACTGACTGACCCTCTGAAGCAGGAAGTGTCGCTGAAACGGTCTGGGTCTGAGCTGGGGCTGGTGCTGCCTGTGATGCTGCAAGTATGTCCGTCGTAGGATCTGACGAGGCGACAGACGAGGGGAGCCTCTGAGTGGTCATAATAGCTGGAGCTGCTGTAGACGGACCGGCAGAATGCATGTGAGGCGGAGTAGGCATGCCAGTCAACTCGCTGAATGATGCTCCAAGACTCCTGGAGACTGACGACTCAGGCATGAATAGCGAGGAAGTCTGCTCTGGTGAGAAACCCGTGTGATAAGGAGTGAACTGCGGGGCTACACCAGGTGAAGCTAACCACTGGGACACCTGTACAGGAGGTGAGGTAAACTGAGCTAGAGGCTGTCCCTGACTCTGAAGCCCGATGGGCTGTACTGCTGGAGTTGTCGAAGTGGTGGGTGGCTGTGCAAGCTGGGGCGAAGTCTATGGCAGTGGGATCCCAATGGCTGTCACTACATGCTGCATGAATCCCATGAGCTGCTGCTGCATAAGTAACTGCTGGTGCTGAAGGAGCTACTGCTGCCGCTGAAACTCGTCCTGACGAGCCTGAAACTGTGCGAAGTTTGTAGCTGTCTCCTGTGCCTGTCGTGTCTGATCCTGCTGCATCCGCTCAAGAATAGCAATGAGAGCGGGGTCTGTCTGTGGAGCAGGTGGAGCAGAACTGGAGCTACCGGCCTCTGCATCGTGTCTGCGTGGAGGCATCTGAGGTATAGGCTGGTAGTCGTCGTCAGAGCTGTCACTGTACTCACTCACTCCCTGCTGTGCCTCTAGCTCCTCCTCCTCAGTGGCTGCAATCCCTCTGATGATCTCGTCCTGCTGAGCTGCAGACTCTGGCACATCGGGGCGACGGCTAGGCTGACTGGGTGCCTGAGGAGTGGCGTGCCTGATCCTCTGTGACAGGTTGTAAGCTGGGAACTCTGTAGTGGCACCTGTATACTCATCCATCATGCCAGGGGGCTTATCAATCACAACTCTGCGGATGAGGAACGTGATCCAGTGAGCATAGGGAAGCTGCCTGCGACCCTTGAATCCCTCAGCTATAGTATCCTCCATCTCTGAAAGAAGGAGGTCCCAGATGTCAAACACTGTCATCTGCATGATGGCATTGAGAAGCCAGAGCTGTAAGCGAGTCAGGCCCTCCCTGTATCCCAACCTGGGAAGCAGTGTCCTCCTGATGATGGCCTCTAGTATCCTCGCTGTAGGAGTCAAGTCACTGGGGTTCCTGCTCGACCCCTCACCGAACGGCTCCTTGAAGCAATGCCGCACTAGATCTGTAGGGGGCACCTGCCCTCCATGAGGACACCTAGGAGGCTCCTGATGTCTATAGCAAACCTCATGCATCTTTATAGGCTGCTCCTGTAGTCTCAGTATCTCCCTGGCTCTGCCACTAGTCACTCTGTGGTCTTTGCCGTTGAAAGCAAAGTGAATGAATCTGTGATGAGGATCGATGTAGAGCGAGGCATAAAACTGACGGACCCAAGAAGGTACATATATCCCTGTCCGTCCAATCAGATCTGACAGTCCTGGCAAATATGACAAGTATTGCCGAATGCCCTCTCCGGCTGCTGCCACAATAGACTCTATCTGACAGACCCTCTGTGATCTGAACACTGTCCCACTGTTAAGATATGCATTGTAGAAATCCTCCTGCAGTGGCGTGTAGAACCCCTCAGCTACTCTCTCATCCCTCCTCGGAGGAAACCAAACCTCAAACTCAACAAAACGCAGCTGCTGAACCTGCCTGGCTGTAGCGGCCCTCAAGTCGAGGTGAACCACTGGAGGCGGACCCTGTGGTCTGGGCGGAGGGCGTGAACCCCTGCGCCGTGTAACTGGCCTTGGTGGAACTGCAGCACTGGTACGACTCGAGCGGCGTAGCTGAGGTGCCGGCTCGGTCTCCTGACTCTCCTGAGTCTCCTGGGCTGGCTGAGGCTCTGCTGGTGGAGGCTGCTGCTGTGCTGACGGACCCTCCTCAATGGTGGCCCGTCGTCCTGCAAACGTGGCAGTCCCAGCTGGACTACCATGACGACGCTCAACCTCCTCAATCGCAGCTCTGACTGCGGGTGAAACTGGCTGATCTGCAATGACAACTCCGCTGCGGGTACCACCTCTCTCGGCACGCTCTGCGGCCTCTGCAACAGCTGCTGCTCTCGCTGTCTCGGCGTCGGGGTACTTGCGCTTCTTGGATGTCAGCTGCTTGGTTGACTTGCCTTTGGATCCAACTGGCTGACGAGGCAGGGGCCTCCGATCATCATCACCTGGGCTACCACCAACATTCTTGGTGCGAGCCATCTGAACTGACAAGATGGTGAACTGTCGCTGATGAAGATCAACTGTCAAACTGCCGCTTTCGAGGCTTGGCCTCGATCCTTACTCGCGAGCTTGGCTCCGAGTTAACTGCCAACTGCCAATTGAACCACAACGGAACCGACTCGCTGCACGATAGAATAGATGGATATACAAATAAATACCATATGTCTAATAGATACGAAACCCTAGCAGAGAAAGCAATGTAGATGCGAAATTGAATCGAATGGCTTTCTACCTGACAAACAGCGAACCGAGAAGAGATAAGATGTCACGCGGGGGATCCTCGGAACCGGGCTAGGGTTAGGTCAAACGCCCTGAATGCAATTGGAAATCAGTGCATTTAGAATTGATCTAGATCACAATTGGAGATCAAGATTGAAACACAGAACTCGCCTTACCAACCAATGGGAGGATAGGGCAAGAGCACTTAGCGTGAAGACGAGCAAGCCTGGCAACGGTGGAGCGGCGAACTTCGGCGCGAGGTGGCCGGCGCGGTGCTGCAGAGTCGAGCTGGCGTGGGGGCTCGGCTGCAGGGCACGAGGAGGCTACGGTGCAGCTGGGCAGGGGCACGGAGGCGCGAGCGTGAGGAGAGGCGCGAGGAGGCGGCGATGCGGCTGCTCGGGCTAGGGCTGGCGAGCGAGGCTGCGGCGGCTCGGCGAGGCAGCGGCGGCTCGGCGAGGCAGCGGCGGCGCGGCTTGGTGGCGCGTGGGCTAGGGCACGGCTGCGGTTCAGGCTTAGATCAAGGAAGAAGAAAAACACGGTTCGGATAAATAGCCCCCAAAACGCGACAGAAAAGGAAACGGAAAAAAAGTCTTAAAGCCGCGCGAGATCCACTGACCGGACGCTCCGGTGGTAGCGACCGGACGCTACCACCCAGCGTCCGGTCGATTCCAGAGAGGTCCAAATCCTCTGGAATCGCGACCGGACGCGTCCGGTGGTCCATGACCGGACGCAGAACCCTTCCTGACCGGACGCACAGACGCAGCGTCCGGTCACTCCTTCATTAGCAGTTCACCTCCTGTGAACTGACCGGACGTTGGACAGCAGCGTCCGGTGCAGCGTCCGGTGCACCTTTTACAGCAATCCTTCAACATTCCTTCGCGCTACCTGTTCCCAATCAAGTCCCAACTTGAATAAGATCCAAATAAACACCAATTGGGACTGATGTGAGTGACCTCTCTCAAACCCTCATATTTTTCAAAATATTTTTGCCTTAGGCTATAATTCTTTTTAAGAAAATAGGCAACAAGAGGGCAAATGGAACAAAACGACAAAACAACATTCATGCATATGTAATACTTGTAAGTAAATCTAGTTGCTTGTCAAGTTTGATCCAAGGTTAAGCTTCTTCACACGCTTTTCGGCGGTTATCTTAACCATGTTAGACAAGCCCTATATGCATTGCCACAAATTAAACATGTTGTATATTACAATGAATGCAAGGGACAACACAAGCTCAATTTTTAGTGAAGTTACTAAAATCAAGTACATCGAGCTCGTTCCGCAATCTACAAAATGTAGCCTCATCTAGCGGTTTAGTGAAGATATCCGCTAATTGATCTTCGGATCTTACACCTTCTAGTGATATATCATTTTTAGCTACATGATCTCTTAGAAAGTGATGGCGGATATCTATATGCTTGGTGCGAGAGTGTTGAACCGGATTATTTGCAAGTTTTACCGCACTTTCATTGTTGCACAAAAGAGGTACTTTCTCTAGAGCTACTCCATAGTCTAGTAAAGTTTGTTTCATGTATAATATTTGTGCACAACAAGCACCCGCGGCAATGTATTCCGCTTCGGCGGTGGACAAAGCCACACTATTTTGTTTCTTGGAGGACCAAGACACAAGTGATCTACCAAGCAAATGGCACCCTCCGGATGTGCTCTTTCTATCAACTTTGCATCCGGCGTAATCCGAATCGGAATAGCCAATTAATTCAAATAAAGCTCCTTTGGGATACCAAAGGCCAATGCTTGGTGTGTGCTTAAGATACCTAAGGATTCTTTTTACGGCAATTAAATGAGTTTCCTTAGGACTAGCTTGAAATCTAGCACACATACACACACTAAACATGATGTCGGGCCTAGATGCGGTTAAATATAACAAGCTTCCAATCATGGAACGGTAGAGAGTTTGATCAATCGAGTTACCTCCCTCATCTAGGTCGAGATGTCCATTGGTAGACATTGGGGTCTTGATTGGCTTACATTCATCCATCTTGAATCTCTTGAGAAGATCTTTTGTGTATTTCTCTTGAGAGATGAAGATGCCTTCTTTCATTTGCTTGACTTGAAAACCAAGAAAGAATGTAAGCTCACCAATCATTGACATCTCAAACTCCTTAGACATCAATTCACCAAATTCTTTGCATGAGTCTTCATTTGATGATCCAAAGATGATATCATCAACATATACTTGACAAATGAAGATATGCCCATCAAGCTTCTTGGTGAATAGTGTGGTGTCGACCTTCCCAATGGTGAAGCCCTTCTCAATAAGGAAGTCCCGAAGGCGCTCATACCAAGCTCTTGGGGCTTGCTTAAGCCCATATAGTGCCTTGGACAACCTATAAACATGATTAGGATATCTAGGGTCTTCAAACCCAGGAGGTTGATCAACATAGACTAGTTTATTAATAAAGCCATTTAAGAATGCACTTTTCACATCCATTTGATATAGTTTCATTTCATGATGTGATGCATATGCAAGAAGGATACGGATGGCTTCTAATCTTGCAACCGGTGCAAATGTTTCTCCAAAATCTAAACCTTCAACTTGAGAGAACCCCTTTGCTACTAGTCTTGCCTTGTTCCTCACAACAACACCTTGATCATCTTGCTTGTTGCGGAACACCCACTTCGTTCCAATGACTCTTGCACCTTTTGGTCGCTCTTCAAGATTCCAAACTTCATTGCGAGTGAAGTTGTTCAACTCTTCATGCATGGCATTGATCCAATCCGGATCTTTGAGAGCTTCTTCTACCTTGGTAGGCTCATAGCAAGAGACAAAAGAGTGATGAACAATAAATGAGGTAAGTTTTTGAGATCGAGTCATCACCCCCTTTGTTGGACTCCCTATGATGAGATCTTGAGGATGATCTTGTAGGAGAGGTGTATTTCTTCTATTGACCACTTGAGGAGGAGGTTGTGGGGCATCAACATCTTGTGCTTGTACCGCCATTTGCTCATGGGAGATATGAGTATCTTCATTTTCTACTCTCCCAACTTTTTCACCATCTTGTGGTACATTTGATGAAGAAGGTTGGTTAATGACTTGTACATCATCTTCATCATCTTTTGGCTTGATGTCTCCCACCGGAATATTCTTCATAGCCTTCCTCAATGGTTCATCACCTACATCATCAAGATTCTCATGTGCTCCTTGGGAGCCGTTAGATTCATCAAATTCCACATCATATGTTTCTTCAACCAAGCCGGTGGCATGATTAAATACTCTATATGCTTTGGACTTCAATGAGTAACCAACAAGAAAACCTATATCACAACGCCTTTGAAACTTCCCTAGGTGTTGCCGCTTCTTGTAGATGTAGCACTTGCAACCAAACACCCTAAAGAAGGAGACGTCCGGCTTCTTCCCATTGAGCAACTCATATGGTGTCTTGACAAGGAACTTTTGAAGAAATAGGCGGTTGGATGCATAACATGCGGTGTTGATTGCTTCCGCCCATAGAGCTTCGGGGGTGTTGTACTCATCTAGCATTGTCCTTGCAAGAGTGATCAAAGTCCGGTTCTTCCTCTCAACTACACCATTTTGTTGAGGAGTATAGGTTGTGGAGACTTCATGTTTGATTCCAACTTCATCACAATAAGCTTCTATGTTTGTGTTGTCAAACTCTTTGCCATTGTCGCTTCTTATCTTCTTGAGCTTCACTTCAAATTCATTTTGAGCTCTCTTGGCAAACTTCTTGAAGCAAGATACAACTTCGGATTTGTCATGAAGGAAGAACACCCATGTATATCTTGAATAGTCATCCACAATCACAAGACAATAGAGATTTCCTCCCAAACTCTTGTATGTTGTTGGTCCAAATAAATCCATGTGTAGGAGTTCTAGCACTCTTGTGGTTGACATGAAAGCTTTGGTTGGATGAGTGTTTGCAACTTGCTTGTCGGCTTGACATGCACTACAAAGTTTGTCCTTCTCAAACTTCACATCCTTCAACCCTCTCACCAAATCATTCTTCATAAGCTTCTTGAGTGAGCTCATCCCAACATGAGCAAGCCTTCTATGCCATAGCCACCCAAGTGTTGTTTTAGTGAATAAGCAAGTCTTCAAGTTTGCATCTTCGAAGGTGAAGTCAACTAGATATAAGTTGTTGTATCTAAATCCATTGAATATCACTTGATTGTCATCGACCTTGGATACAACAACCTCCTTCTCGGTGAATAAGCATTGAAAGCCAAGATCACACAATTGCCCAATGGATAGCAAATTGAAGCTCAATGAAGCAACATAGAGCACATTGGAGATGGAGTGATCATTTGATATTGCCACTTTGCCCAATCCTTTAACCTTGCCCTTTGAATTATCTCCAAATGTTATTTTCTCTTGTCCATCTACCTCTTCATCTAGTGAGGTGAACATACGAGGATCACCGGTCATATGTTGAGTGCAACCACTATCAATAACCCAATGACTTCCACCGGTCTTGTAGTTCACCTACACACAAGAGATTCAAGCTTTAGGGATCCAAGCTTGTTGAGGGCCCTTCACCTTCTCAACAAGTGACTTAGCCACCCAAATTTTCTTAGGCCTACTCTTGTTGGGGGGACCTAAGAACATGACTTTCATCTTTCCACTCGAATCTTTTCTAAGCATGTAGTGAGCATTGAAAGCAAAGGGTCTAGCATGCTTGGGCAAGGGTTGTGGCGGTGGAGTTTGACACTCATGAGTAAAGTGGCCTTCTTGTCCACATTCAAAACATCTCTTTGGCTTTGGCTTTGGCTTTGATTGTTGGTGTTGAGCTTGAGCCTTCTTCTTCTCTACACTTGCCATATATCCAATGCCACTTCTATCCATCTTCATGACGGTACTCATGAGTAGCTCACTTTGGAGATACTTGCCTCTAGCAAACTTGCTCAATCCCACCTTGAGATGCTCTTTCTCCATCTTGAGCTTCTTGTTCTCTTCCTTGAGAAGATCATTGTTCTTCTCCTCCTTGAGTTTCTTGACTTCTTCTTTTAACTTCTCATTTTCAAGGATCACCTCTTTGTCATGATCAAGAGTTTCTAGCACAATGGTGTTGTGACTTTTCATTTCTTCAAGATCTTTCATGAGCTTCTCATTGTTACTCTTGAGCTTGACATACTCATCATAGTCATTGCACTCAACCACTTGCTTGCCCTTGCTACTAGATCCATGCTCAATGCTTTCATCAATTAAATCATCACATGAGGTAGCTATATCAATCTTAACAACATGGTTAGTAGCAACATGTGGCCCATTTGGTAAGAATTCTTGTGCAATAATAAGGGTATCATAATTGATCTTTAGAGTTGCATATTCATCTTTTAGCTTATTGTGACTAGTGATAAGCTCATTGTGCACCCACTCAAGTTTATCATTTTTATCTTTAAGCTCTTTCTTAGAAGATTTGAGCTCCTTGAGTTTGGATGATATAGAATCATTTGTTTCTTTGAGCTCATCATTAGCCTTTTCTAATGTGTCACATTTAGCTAAGAGTGAGTCATTTTTAGCATCAAGTTTTTCATTTGTGGCTCTACTCTTTCTAATGATCTTAGTATATTTTCTTAGTATTTTGACAAGATCATCATAAGTAGGTGAGTCATCATCATCGCTATCACTATCATCATCACTAGCATGTTCATCATCACTACTATCATCACTCTTAGTTACCTTGCGTTCACCTTTGGCCATAAGACATAGGTGTGTAGAGGATGATGGCGATGGTGGTGGTGAAGATGCAAGATCAATAGCAATGGCGGCCACCTTTTCATCGTCACTATCATCATCGGATGATCCACTTGATGAATCAATGTCCGTGAGCCAATCACCGACAATATAGGCCTTGCCACTCTTCTTCTTCTTGTAGAACTCCCTCTTTTTGCCATCTCTCTTCTTGTATGGCTTGTTCTTCTTCTTTTCATCTTCATCACTTGAATCATCTTTCTTGCCCTTGTTCTTGAACTTGTCTTTCTTGGGCTTTGTGCATTGATGAGCTAGATGACCAAGTTCGCCACAATTGTAGCAATCCATCTCGGAGATTGGCTTTCTTCTTGAGCTAGTGAAGAACTTCTTATTCTTGCCATCAAACTTGATGCCACTCTTGTTTAGCCTTTTTAGCATCTTGGTGGTCTTCTTCACCATGAGGGCAAGGCTTTCTTCATCATCTTCATCACTTGAGCTCT